>NC_048898.1:20670382-20885765 GCF_011077185.1 Oxyura jamaicensis
TTTTTTTTTTTTTTTTTTTTTTTTTTTTTTTTTTTTCCCTCTCTCTCCATTTTCCCCTCTCTCTGCAAGTAGTGATAATATTCTGGGAAAATGTGCAGCTAACTTTTGAGAGGCATTTTTCTTTCCTGATAGTTTGGTATCTGCCTGTTGGTACCAGCTCTTTAGCCCAATTGCCATATCAGGTTACTAATGTATTACTGAGTCATTAGCATGTGAGAAATAATAGGAAGGAATAAAAGACATTGAGAGAGCTAAGTTAGGTCTGGTTTTACAAGCCTTATTAATTTTGAAGAGATCAGAGTTTATTTGATTGGAGGGAAAAATGGATGATAGCAAGTCTGATGGAGGCAAAGGGGAGACGGGGCAGAGGGAGCAATAAGACGTGTTTTTTTTTTTTCTTCTTTCTTTCCCCTTCAGTTTTTATGTTAGCACCTGCATTTTCTGAGATCTGATTTGGCTGTTACTGCAGGCAGTATCTCTTATGAGTGACTGCTAAAGTATCTTTGTAGCAGAGGAAGATTTCTTAACTTTTCTTCCTTTTAATTCCATTTTCTAGCTCCGTACTACCTTCTTATTTTTTTCCCCACTACGTTTCCTGCCTTACAATCTCACCAATGTTCTTTCCTTACATTTCTTTTTTTTTTTTTCCTTACCATGTTCTTTTCCTTACATTTGTGTAATCCCTCCTTATTTTGGGTCTGTTTCTGTAGCATTTTATTATCAATATTTGCCAAGCTTTTCCATATGCACTGGATTGTATATGATGCTAGAAGAGATGAGACCATAGTCCAGAATTAGGTTTGGCAGGTTGAAAGCAGTATGAAGGGAACGCCTATCAGCTTGGCTGTTAGAAATGTGAGTTTTATTTATTCATCTACTTTTAACATGGAAACAAATAAACAAAAATAGATGAGCCTTGCCTCCTGCATTGATGCTTGGCTACTAAATATGCATGAGGAAGAAAGACCTAAGCTGTCTTAGACCTAAGCTTACTGATTTTGAGTATCAAATGTTAGACACATCAAGTTTTGAGTATCAAATGTAGTTTATACATTTGACAAAGTGAGATCCAGTGTGTGGGCCTTACCTGAATATAGCTTGCATGTGGACTGTTTTTTGTTTGTTTGTTTTGTTTTGTTTTTTGAAGAGGGGATTCAACTGTGTATGTATGCTGACATATATTAGCAGGGAGATTCTTGTAAAACTTGCAGTGCTAGCGTTGGAAAGAGGTGAACCAGAAAGGACTGTTGAGGCCCATACCACCAAATTATCATGATGCCTGTCTGCACATCCAACTCATGTATCAGTGGAAACTGAGAACTGTCTTTTGAACAACTCTTAGATGAACAAAACTCATCCCAATCCTCAAATGCTAATAATTTAGTTTTTTTTTTTTTTTTTTTTTTTCAAAGTTCTCTTCAGAGAGATTTGAAGATAGAAATCTTGTTCTTCGTGAACAGCTTTTTTTAGCCATAGGAAAAGGGGAAGAAAGAGCTTTATTTTCTTAAACAAGCTGTTCTGTGGAATTGGTCATCATGGAAAATAGCTCTCCAGATCTCCAACACTGAAACATGCAGAAGGAAAAATAATTTTAAATACTACCCCAACAAAATGGGGAGAGCGATCTCAGAATGAAAGATTACTATATGGTAAACTTCCTTTGTAAGCAAATAGATCTGTGTGCATGTAAAGCACAGTAGAAACATATGCTAAAAGTTTATATAGTGAATGAACTGTAATTTTGTTCTCTCAAATACAGTATTTATTTTTCCACACTTTTGTGCAAAATACTTGCTGAGTTTTGTTAAGTCATGCTCATTTACCAGCTTGCTTCTTATCTACTTAAAATCCAGAAATTTAGACAAGAAAAAGTATTTTAGATTCAGTAAATTCATGCTGTTTTTATTAAGCATTGGCTTTGCTTTTGTATGCAAACTGTTCCTGACAAACTTGACTTCTGTTTTAGTTTATTAAAATGTTGAACTGATTCTAAACTGTGTTTATGTGTATATAATTTTATTGCTTTGGTTGCTACAAATTAAGTTACTTAGGCTATTTCAACTTTCATATGCTTCTGACTGTATGGAAACCCAGTTTTCAAATGGAACCTTCCTTACCTAGCTCTTATTCAGAGATTTTTTTTCCCATTCTTTAACAACAGCATGGTTTAAGTAACCTTCACTGTTCAGACAGAATAGCATGGGTTGACAGAGTGAACAAAGGAAACTTTTGGCATGTCTTGCTGGAATGGCAGTAATGATTTTTCCACACGAGTAATTTGAGACAGGTTGTTATATGGTAGATATTTTTTTTTTAAATCAGAAACATGTAAATAAATTTTATGTATGGTATAGCAAACAAATTGCCTGAAGTGAACAAAGTCATAGAGGAACTTAAAATATGTGGTCTGAAGTTGGAGAAGTGTAGCACTTTACAAAGATGCAATATTCGTTTATCTAAGCTCAGAAATTTATGATGAGCCAAATTAAATCTTCAGATCAGTTGACAGAAATTCTGACTATTGCATGTAGTTCTTGCATCTGCATTTCTTGTTATAAGCACACAAATATTTAATCTCAGTTTATGTATTTTAATGGCATAAAATCATTTTTCCAAGATTATTCTGTTCATTTGCTTTTTAAGGTTCAGCAAAAAGAGTTCTTCAGTGAGTTCAAAGTCTGTGCTACAGAGATATTGTTATAGCAAAGATACGTTGCATAATTGCACTTGATTCTATTGCCTTTTGTCAGTTCTGACATTTTAATTCACTTGTAAACTTGCAGATCTCTGAAGGAATTCAGAGACCCATTATTCAAAACAAAAAGTCTGACATATTTTCCCTTCTGATCTTAGAAAATTATTGCACAACTCAGTGTCCTAAAGCAAGTATTACTCTGAACTGCTGATTGCTTCATTTGCAAATTAGTTTTCCAAGTTAGAAATAAGGTTCTGGTATCTTATAAATCAAGGAGGTTCCTGGTTTCAAATCTCAAAATGTTGACTTTTTTTTTTTTTTTAGAAATAATGCTATTTTAAATCAATTGAAGAAGTGTCTTTAAGATTTCTTTGAAATGTACATCTTTGGTATTGTAAACACATGATGGAATGAACAAGATTAGACTTAGTACCAATAGTGAAGAAAGAATGTTTTTAACACTTTCAGAATATTTCTGTTGAGTCTTCTATAAGTAAAATGTGATGATACAAGTGAATGATGCTGCTGCTTTGAATTTGAAATTACCTGGTGAGATTCACTTTTAGTTATGTTGTATGAAGAGTGTAAATGTAGTTCTTCTGAATCCATAACAAGCTATGGATTCACAAATTTATTATTCCTTGAAATGTTAACTATTTGATCTGTACAATGTGCAGACCCAATCCAGTATTATAATAAAGCAATAAAAAAATAAATAAAAAAAACAAGACCAGACAAGAAGTCTGTTAGATCCAGTGCCAGTAATTTACAAGTCAGTATTTGTCATACAAGATCTCATGGTTTAGACACTCTTTTTGAGGGGGTGTGTCTAACTAGTAAAGATCATCCTCATGGTCCAACAAACTTTACTAAGATTATAATAAATATGTTTTCATTTTTTAAATTTTATAGCATTCTTCCAGTAAAGAGCATTATACAGTCTTTAACCACGAGGAAAAATCTAATTCTGCCCATGCCTCTGCTGAAATCTGTGAAAAGGATCTTTCACAGCTTGTCAGTTCTATATTGCTGTTAGAACCTGATTAAAAGACAAGATGACAAATTGATTTGGCAATGCTATCTCCTGTATGAACCTACTGGAAGTACATCAACGTGTCTGTAGACCTAAGTTACTAATTTTTAATTAGGCTTGATGCATTAGAAAAGGTTCTCATGAAGGTTCTTTCTCACAAATTGTTAATATGGTTATAATGAAGCTGCTGAAAGCTTTTCATCTGCTTGATGTATGTGAACAAGTACTCAAGTTTCTATAGAGACAATCTTTTATGATAGTGATAGTAACGTGTTGAATAAGTATCAGTTTCTAATCCATAGAAATCAAACTCTTAACTGAGTGTCCATTCTAACAGTTGAAGCTTGTGGTTTCACATGACTAACATCTGTTGTTTGCAGGACACTAAGTAAGGTGTTGTTTTCACAAGTGTTTCTTAACTTCAAAAGTTTGGTTCACAGTAACTTATAGTTCAATATCCCTACTACACCTTCTTGTACTGAAGCATTATGTCAGCATTTAATTGAATTAAGTCAGATGCTACACATTTCTACGCTGAACTTCCACATAGTACTCACTGATATTTATTTTTGCAAAGTGCTGCTGATTTTTATTTTCTGTTAACTTATAACTGAATTGTGCTGTGACTAGTGCATACTACCAGCTTTATAAGAGTTTAGCAAGACCAGTTACAGGTGTGATTGGAGACGAGAATGGTAAACCAGTCAGGGCCCAAGAGTATGCATATTTTTTCATGAAAAAAATACTTCTTATGGCCTTCCTCATCCATAGGAGTAAATTAAACTAATGAGAGCACATGACTTTGGGTTTTGGAAACTTTTTGTCTCTGTAGTCTTGAGGAAAGCTAATGAGCCTAATAATGAATATCAGTCTTGCTGCCGTTTCTGTTTTCTTTATTCCTTTTGAAGGCTTAGGTTTATTTATTTATTTATTGCTCTTTCATTTTTTCATATTTACAAAATAGGTAACTATAATTTTCTATGAATCTTATAATTGTTATTTCTTATAGTCTGTCTCTAATGTGAATGTGCTGAATCACCAAGAGATTGAAGAAGTCCACTTAAATGTGATGGAGCCTTACAAAAATCACAGAGTTAGTGGAAAAGCTGAATGTAGAACTGCTGTTCACCATGTTCTTCAGAGCTAGGACTAAAAGAACATTTGGTGAAACTTCTAGCAGATCCATTTAAAGCCCACTAAAGGAAGGGCTTCTGTAGCTTACTTTTGGAACTTCTAGATATCATAGAATCATAGAATATCCTGAGTTGGAAGGGACCCATAAGGATTATTGAGTCCAAATCCTGATGTTACCAACAGGTTCAAAAAATCATTAGACACATTGTGAACAAAAAGTCTGTAAGAAGGTATTAGAAGCAGGTAAGAATGTGCCTCCTAACATGCTTAATCTAATGCCTATGAATGCAAAGGGAAGAAGAGAAACACACTGCTGACAGTAGCCAGTCATGATAGTGGTCATAGTGTCACTATGGAAAACAGAAGACTTGTCTGGACGGTTGATCTTACCCAGCAGGGCACTGCATATGAGCTCTCTCAAGTGTTCTAGCTGAGCTATATGCTCCTTGTCATGAGAACGTTTTAGTCAATCCTTTCTTTTCTAAATTTTTTCACTTAGTTTCACCTCTCAAATGAATTGCAGAACACCTGCCTAACAGTAATTCTCAGAAATAGTTTGTGCAATTCTGGTATTTATTTACATGGTTTGCTTTTATCACACAAATTACACAATGTCCCTTTCGTTTTGGAGCCTTCCAACATAAACAACATGGCAAAACCAAAGTTATTCCCAGACTAAGAAGTGAGCTGAAGAGTGAAGGTGGTGTTCTCGTTGATATACAGTATGAAATGTTCTATTGCTTGATGATGTTCTTGGTTTTCAGGATGTGTGTTAAATGAGCAAGAGTTACTTTGTTGTTTAAAGTTACTTCCCTCATCCGCATCCCTTTTCTTCTCTTGCCAGCATTATCCCGCTGTGGATCTTCTGGTCCTCTGCCTTTCCAGGGCTGTAGGCTGGGGTTGTTAGGTCACTCCTTTCTTCTGAGTCCTTGAGGGCTATCTTTGGTGGATGTGTGCTTCAGTGTGTATGCAGCTATGCTCATCTCACAGCCATGCCATCTCAAGAGTTTTGTGGCTCTTCATAACACTTTGCAAATGCATTCTTATGCCAGCAGAACCCCTCTCTCTTGACTGCCAGATAAATGTTTTCAAAATGCAAGCCGCCTAAGTTCTATTTCATCAGTTTCATACAGCTTTTCTTGAGATGCAGTTAAAATTTCAGCATTTCAGTTTAGTGTATTTTGATACATTGGAACACCAGGTTATCTTAGCTGCAGACCTCTGAGATTCCAGCAGCACTAAATTTACTTAAAGGAATTGCATTAATTGGTGTTTGGGGAGTTTTTTTTTTTTTTTTTTTTTTTTTTTTTAAAAAAAAAGCTTACAGTTCTGTTCTTCAATATACAGTTTCGTGTTTGCAAAATACACTTTACTCATGGGATGAGGTGAGTTAATAGTTTCAGGAGAGTTATCAGGAGGTAAAAAAGAATGTATTGTTCCTTTGTATTTGAGTACATGCAGTTTGGGACATAGTGGTTATGTAACTCCCTAGCTGTCAGAGTTGAAGAAAGGTGCAAAGGATTGGAGAAACACTAACACAGCGGTGGCCTTTCATGGAGTTGCACAACTCAGCAGAGCCTGCTTGCAATGATCTCGCAGCTTAAATGGCAAGATGTGTTCATCGCTTCTTAAAGCAGCTTATATTTTCTTTAATGCTGTAATGTTCTGTGAGGCACCATGGAAAGAATCACTTCTGCATTGAATTGTGGAACCATTTGGGAGATGATTTTCTGTGCAAAAAGGTTCATATTTGGCACCAGAACACGGAGGTGGCTTCATCTGCACTGGGTACAAGTTCAGGAGCTCCCGGTCTCCTACTTTTGTCTTGTGTTCGAGTTGTGCAAGAGAGAAAGTAACTTCAGATATACAGCGCTGATAATTGCATTGTTTGTAATTGTGCAATCATTTTTTAATTGGTTCCTGAGTATCTTCATTCAAGAACGACTTCTAAATCTTTTATTTTCCAAAATATTTACTCAGACTGGAGGTGTTATGAAATTTATCCGATGAACCACTACTTCTGTTAAGTCTGTTGTGCTCTGAACTTCAAGTTGCCAACAAGATGGATGTTCTTGATTAATTTGTCTCCAATTGCACATTCTTATTTTTCATCCTGTATAAATGAAAGAAGAAAGGGCATGTTGACATCCCTAAGTTGCCTTGCTGAATAGCTCTCACTTTTTTTTGGAAAAGGTAATTTTTGAGGCAGTCCTTCATCACAGGCTTTGAATTACTACTTAGTTTTTCAAATCCCCCTAATGATGTGCTGATGCAAGTGCTCTTCTGTGGCCTCACTGGGGGACGGTGGTGGGGGAAGACACGACATAGGTGTATGCTGTCTGAGGCTGTGTTTCTTCAAGGCTTGAGGAAGAAATTGCCCATGTGGCAGAGGGGATCCTGGTGCATGTGCTGGGGGAGACAATGGAGCCTGCTGTGCTCAGGGTAGTCCTGGTGCTTTGTGGAGGTGACAGTGGATGGATGGGTAGTTCTCACCTCACTGCCACACATCTGCCACATAACTGGCTGAAGAAAAATAGGCAGGGAAAGCTGGGGACATGGTGGGAGTTCTTGGGCTGCGCATTCGAGGATGGAAATGGCAATGTGGGAATGATAGAAGTTCTTATGGTAGGGGACACTTGGAATATTGAAGAGAGAGAAAACTAGAGGAAGTGGGTTAAGGGGGAGCGTTGGGTTAGCTAAAAGTATCACACCTAAAACCTGGATATGTAAGGTAGGACCTGAAGATGTGGTGTTAAGTGTGGAAGTAAGAGATGGGGTTGGGGCAGAGGGGACACAGATGGTACCACTGTGAAAAGATGCAGAGGCAAACCAAGGCTCTCTTGGCTAGCGCCTGAACTCGCTTTCTGTTGAAAAACTTTGCCTGATCCCTGGTCTTCCACATTTGATTTCCTTGGAAGAACACAGATACCTTTTGTGATAGATTGAAGTCCATGTATAGAAGACAGTTTTCCAAATTTTCTGATATTTCAAAAGGTCAAATTAAAAAGTGCTTCTTGCATTTCAATTTATATCATGAAACACTTTATAATTCTGTGGCTTCTGCACTTGTACAGCTCTGTGGATTTTGCCATTGATGTAGGTCTGAATGAAATGCTGTATTAAATCTGGTACTTATGAAGACAATTTGTCAATCTGTTTTTATTAGACTGAACATACTGACATACTGGCTATTGAGTTCATATGGTTTTGGTAGGATTTTAGTGTTTACAGATGGCTAATTATTTAACTTGAAATATAATTGGAAAATATGTTGTCCACAAACTAATTAATAAAATGTGAAATGATTTATTTTAATTAGGATTACTGTTGATGTTTATTGACTCTTAAAAACATAATCCTAAATTAATCTTCTATAGTACTGTAAACTTGATGTGCCTGATTTTTTTTTTAAACTTTGATATGTAGAAAGTTTGCACAGCAGCTATGTTCTTTTTTTTTTTTTTTTTTTTTCCTCCTTTCCCTGGCTGTGTCATCTTCAAACTTTTTCTCTTGTCTTGGGTTGTTTGAATTTGCTTTTGCACATTTTTGTATGTCTTTTTCTTCTTTTGGTGGGAGGGAAAAAAAGAAGATGTAGAAGCTACATTTTCTTTGCTTTTGGAGCTAAATCTAATGACAGCTGTACCGACAATTTTCTTCTGTGTTTACATGCAGCCAGGAGCTATGGGCGGAGAAGAGGTAAAAGTATTTACTAAATGTTTTGTTTGCTGAATACTGGGAGAAATAAATATCTAGTTCTTTTATGATAAGATAATGTTACCAATTTTAACATTATGTGGTTGATCAGTTGCTTCCTATAAATCAATCTGATGTTCGTCATTTGCAAGACATCTCGCTTCTGTTATCAGCTTAAACCAATGATGATTTTGAGCTGGTAACTTCAAGTGTATTGCTATTATTGGTGAATTGGAGGATGAGTGAATGTAAAGATTCTTTTTCATGATACACATTTATCATTTTAAATTCGTGATGTTCAAGAAATGAAGATTGTTTTCAGGTGTTTTTGTCAAAGTATAATGTTTAATTTATTGAATATTTCTAACACGCTTTTTTCTTAGATGTTTTTTCTTAGATGTAGATGTGTTTCTTAACATCTTTTGTTGAATATTGCATTTGAGAAATATATTGATTACCCTAGGTAGTGCATTGTGAATACCAGTGGTGGGTACTAATAATCAGGAGCAGAAAAAAATACAGTATTTGAGTACATTATTTTAACTGTATTTTGTTATTTAGGCAACCCTTACAAAAGTAAAAAACAGACTGAAAACATTATATGGATGTTTGCAGTGCTGTGTATAAGCTTATTTTGAGAGATTAATGAACATGGACAATAGCAAGCTTGCTGCCTACTGAGAAAACGACAAATGTACCTTATTTTTATGTACCGTGCAGTAGCTTTTTAATTGAGAAAGTACCAGTGAAGCTTGCAGCTTTTAACAGCTAGAGTTGGGCAGCACCATATGTTTGGGGTACTTTGGCATTAAATTTCATTTTATCTTTTTCTATGTATGTTCTGTGACAGCTATGCATGTGATATTGCTTGGCAGGCTTTTTCCTTTTCATACTGTAGAATTTGCATCAAATTTGTGAGGAAGCTTGGAGATGTACAAGCAACCTAGTCTATAGTCTATATATAACTTGGAGTAGGCACATACGTAGGGAATAAGGTGGTAGGCTGTACAGGCTGTGCTGATACAGTTTCTAGTACATAATTTGAGCTTATTTGGTTCAAAGCTGACTGTGTTTAGTGTTTACTTTATAGCTAAAGAAAAATAAAAATAGTATTTTTGAAACTTAAATTTTCCCCACAAACTTACCTTCTTATTTTTTCCCTGCTTCCAGAGAACGGTCTATTGTTAACAGATGTTCAAAGCATCCTAATACTTATTAGGTGATCTCATGGTATTGAAACAAATTAGAAAAACGTGGAATATAAAATATTGTGCACTCTCTAGGCGTGTGAACATGAGATTGTGCCAAGTGTTTCCAGATTGATTAAATGGCACCAAAGTAGGAAAAGAAGTGGAAATCAGCTGGGCGCTATTAACTTCTTGCAACTTGTGTTTACTTGTAGAAGCAAAATGTAGTAATGTGGCAGTAATTGTAATGAATACAGTGTAGGCTGTAAAATGCAGTGTGGGCTCTTTTATAGAAATTGTGGTGATGACAAAGCAGGCCAAACAAGTTCTGAATGTGCTGGACTTTCAGGATTTTTTTACTTTACCAAAATGCGCGTTTCCCTCCACAATAATTTTTACCTCTGTGAAATTCAGTTTTTTCTATAACGAGTAGATTTGTGTGAGTGTGTGTGCGTGTCTGTCCTGTCACCAGTGTTAGGGACTTTGTGCGTTGCCCTACCCACACAATGCCAAGTTTGTGATATCCCTGCTTTTTCATTACCTTGAATTGTATACTGTTGTTCAGAGCTTTTCTAACCTGAAGAACCACACAATTCTACAATATCCTATCCTAAATTAAAAAATGTGTTATCAAATGCTCGCATTTATTATTGTTTTTGCCATTTGCATTGTGGTAATATGCAGAGTACTCAGAGGCAAGTCTGTGCAGGGACTCATTTCATGTTTATTACACTACAGTATTTTAATTAGTGTTTCAGTCTGTCACTGTGACTAAGCACCTTCAGTGAGAAGAGGCTTTGTTAGAAATGTATTGGGGGTTGGTGTAACCTATCAGTTTTCTATGTGATTCTGTTTCATTTGTGAAGTGAGCTGAGCATTTTTTTATAGGTATCACACAAGCTGCTGAGTCATATTCTTTTAGGTATCTTGTTTTTAACTTTTTTGACCATTTTTTTCAGGTACAGATGTAAGCACAACTACGGAAAGCCAGCCTAGTATCTTTTCTCCTACCCTGACAAATCTGAAATGCCAGGAGAGAGATGCTGGCATATAAAAATAGGGCATTTAGTGATGCTTTCCAATAATACCCTCCCACAGATTTGCCCCTGGGAGTATCTTGAGGTGATGGCTCAGTATTTATTGCTGCACGATGTTTTTTTCTTGCTCATTGCCTTTTTCTGAACCTATGTAAACTTCTTAGCATCCTAAAGATCTTGTGGTTAAGGGTTCCATGGTTTGACTTACTTTGAACCTTGCCATGTACTGATAGTATTTAATGCACTTTAGTTTCCCCCTACTTGGGAGAGACAGTGAACAATCATTCCCTATTCCCTTTTCTCTATGCGTTCCATTATTTTTAATGGGTACTTTACACATTTAACTGTATATTTAATTATAAAGCTTTAGATGATCTCTTGTACTCAAATGAGTACAACGTTTGTGAACTGTTGAGCAGCTGACATAAGAGGTGAAATCTTACTTTTAAGCCACTATGCATTTTTTTGGATTTCCTTCAGAACTCAGCACTCATTCAGCCTCCTCAATGGACCCGTATTTTAGTTGAACAGTTTGTTCTAATATCTGTTCATTTGATGTGTATACTTCCACTAATGGCTCATCTTTTTTTATAAGAAGGTATGTTTGTGGGGGAAAAAATAAAAAGATTATTTAGCCTGTTAATATTTGATATTCTTAACATTATTATTCTCCCTACTTATTTCTCTCATGCATGTACTCTCTCTTCTGCTAAAATGCATATGTTTATGTATGTGCATGACCTGTTCGTGCATTACAGAGTATTCATCAAGTCTTTCCTGTTTTGTGCTCTAAAAATGCCATTTCTGACAACCAGCTGTTTTAGACCTTGAGGAGTAGCATCTCTAAATGCATCTCTGATTGTGGCATTTGCCTTGTCTTTACGCTGGTGCTTAAAAGCCCAGTAGGATTTTTGCTTCTGTGGATTTTTGCATCTGTGATTTATGCCAACACTGCGCATTCAATGTATTCTTGCTAATCAAGACCGTTCTGGTACCTGGTGTTCATAAAAATTCAAGCTGGTGTTCCGTGTCAGTCAGAACACCTTTCCTGTTGTTTGTTTTTTAGTTTGGTTTTCATATGTAGGATTGCTTCTTCTTTTTGTAATGTAGCCTTTATTGCTCGAGGCTCTATTACTGATATTTTCAATGTATATATTTTTCTGAATCATGTCTCTCTGCATGTCTTGATATTCTCCTTGCTTCTGTTTTTCTTTCCTGTACTTCCTCGTGCATTTAATCCCAAATGTAGTTTAACTCAAGACCTAACCTTAGGTCTTGCTGAAAGTCAGTTCTGTGTGATCCATTAACTTTGAATTTAATTATACGTGCCCTGCTATTTATATTTGTAATTTAACGCGTGCACACACACACGTTTGTATTGATTAATTTTAATTCTGTCCTTGGGAGCAATCCTCCATGACATGAGGAGACTGTTTTTATCAGAGTTGAGATGGGGTTCCCATTTATACATCTCTCTACATTAAAAGATTTATTTTTCAACTCAAATATAGGGAATTAAATTCTAAAGTTTGTTTAGAAAGCTGTGCTGCATACATAAAGCCCTTAAATATTTTGAGTATCTATTTTTTTTCTATCTTCTGGGTTAATAAATCTGTTTTTAAATAATGTGTATATACTCCGAAAATAATAGCAACAAGTCATCACAATCAGGTCATCACAAATTATTTACTTTTTATCAACAAACCAAATAGCAGTTATTTATGCTGCTTTCTGTTCATTCATTACTGAAAGTGTGTTTTAACACTGAGTAACAGCTTGACAGGCTGCCCTAGTTAACAACTTTTTTTTTTTTTCAGTGCAAGTGTTTTGTGTTTCATTTAATAAGTCTTTTAAAGATTTTAGCTTGTTAGCTAAGCTGTTTGCTTCACCTACACGCTTAATATCTACTATACAAAGCTTTTCTATGTTTATTTCGCTGTTTGCCCCCTTGCTTAGATTGGGCCTCTGCTCGCTCACAGAGGAAGCAATGCAGCTCTTGTGGCTAGGATCCTATAAAGCATTCTGAAGGATGCTGTCCTGCCCTGCAGTACAATGGCTTGAGTGATGTGCTGTTTAAAATAACTCCTTCGAGATCTGTTACGGAAGATTTTAATCACTAAGAATTGGTTTGATATGTTAATTGTACAAAGGTTCGTTCTGTGGTTATGGCACACAATTTCATTGGATAACTTGTTGGTTTCCATTTGCTAGCCATTCACAAGAGTTTCTGTTTTAAAGCGAAATTAGTTTCTTTGTCTTCAAAGGACAATATAGTTACAGACTTGAAAAAATAGAAGCAATGCAAATGAGCATCATTTGGATAACTGACCATTTAGCTGCGCTTTTTAATACAAATTCGGTAAATCAAAACACTATTTTAGAAAAGGAAAATATAATTTTTTTTAACTGAAATATTAAATTATCCACAGGAAATAGCTTTAACTATAGATACTACAAAATCTGTTACAGGTCGGTCTTCACTCTTTCCTTTTGAAGATGGCTTCCTAGACGACAGTCACGGTGATCAGTCTTTATCATCGGGTCTCAGCTCTCCAACACGCTGTCAGAATGGTGAAAGAGTGGAACGCTATTCTAGAAAGGTGTTTGTTGGAGGTCTTCCTCCTGACATTGATGAAGGTACTGTGAATAAGTTACATTGGTGAGATATGGGAATTGGCTTTCATATTATTACTTAGAAAAGGTCAGATTTTCATGAAAACAAATGTATTTTACCAGTATATGGCTTGTTGTGCTTGTGGCATTATTTAAAACAACCTCCCCCATCTTGACCTGCAACCCCTGAGAATGTATTTGACATTCTTTTGTACTGCAGATTAGAGGAAATGGAGGCAGAAATGCCTGCATAGCAGGTCTTCTAATCTGCAATAGAAGCATATGTTCTCATATGTGTTAATTAGGAAAGCTGAAAAAGGGAACTCAGTGAGTACTGTCACTTTTCCGCAGTCTTTCTCTGTCCTTTTTAAAAGATGTCATTGACTTTAATGACCTTGTTAATACAGTCCTTATCAAAATAAATTGGGCTTTAATCAGCTCTTATATCCAGCGTATATGTAGTGTCCAGTCTACGTATGTAGGGTGTTTAATATGGTTACAAAATAATAATCACTTTAGTAGAGATAATCAACATGCTCTGCATGCATGTTCCCACATACCCCCTGACTCCTACACAGTTTTTTTTTTTTTTCATATTACAGTAGGAATCTATCCTATGTAGCTTTCATTGGCATACATAAGAAATTTGAGGATGCCTTATAATGAAAAGGGAGGGATCTTATAATCTGTTCTACTAAATCTAAAGCTTAAAGCATATGCAATTATAATTAAAAAAAAAAAAATAGTATGGGTTGCCAACCTATGGTTCACAAACAGCTCAGGTGTAGTTCCCATATCACATCAGAGTTGTGGGACTGTTGATACAGGGACTGCTGGGTAACCTGAATCCCCGGCTGCAAGAAGCAGCAGGCTGACAGGCACAACTAATGCGAGTCAAAATACATGTCCAGCCTATCCTGTGAGGAAGTAACTTGGCCGCTTGAGAGCTATTACCTCTTCCATGAGAGATCTACTCTAGTAACACCTTTTTCCTTCAGCTCTTCATTTATGTGGTATGCATTTTGTGGCTCTAGTCACTTGAAAAATCTGGTGCCCAGCTCACAGGGGTCAGATAAACTGGACACATCTCAAATAGTGATCATAAAATTGGAAAACCACAGCCTTCAAGCATTTCTCCTGATGGACTGATGTTCTGATCTATCTGGCATCACATTCGATATAATTTTAAACAAATTATTTCTTTAAAATACAATTTAAAAATGCATTGAGAAAGAAGATTTTTTTTTTTAAAAAAAAAAAACACACTTAAAATATTTTTTTTCTGAAACATCTGTATTTAACACAAAATTGTCCTATGGGGTAGTCTCAGATGGTGTTCCATGGTGTTTTTAAACTGATACTTAAAAAGAAAAATAACTTGGTGGTTCAAGGCAGATTTTCAGAGGGGGCTTACGAAGGTGAAGTCCCCACAGCTGTGTGACCTGAAGCAGCCTGCTTTCTAGGTCATGCTACAAGGAGTGGCCATGCTGACATGTAGCTTCTCCATCAGTCCTGTGTGGCTGCATCTGACCCTGCTTTGTGGCTATAATTAGAAATAGACCACAGCTGAAACATATTCACTTTTGATAGATCGTGTTTGCATTTAATGCTGCTGTAAAGTTGTGTTAGAGGAATGCAAAATTTCTTTTTCAAGCAGCCACATACAGTACAGAGCTGAAAGAATATTTAGACATTATCTATGTCCATTTTTGCAGTTTTTGTTGATCTTGATAGGTACAGAAAACAGTCTGTAATTTTTATTATTTTTTTTTTAATTAAGAATGTTTACCTTGCCACTGTCAGTCTTCAGATTCTCTCTAAGGTGCCTCATTTGTTTTTTGTAGATGAGATCACTGCCAGCTTTCGTAGGTTTGGACCTCTTGTGGTGGACTGGCCTCACAAAGCTGAAAGCAAGTCATATTTTCCACCTAAAGGTAATTAGCTTAAAATACACTTATGCAGGCTGTTCTGGTAAAAGGAAACTGTGTCTTCAATGTGGCAGTCCATTAAAAAGAAAGGATTTGACTCTATGATGAAATCTCTTTCAATGAGCATATTTTCAGCAGTTATAATGAAAAAACACAATTCAGTGAACAAAATGTAGTCTTGTCTGTGTACTTGAGCAAACCTCATGTCCTTGATTCGGTGCTTAATTTATACTAGGTTTTGGTTAGAAGGAAAGTTTTGGAGATTTCCTAGTGCTGATTTTGTTGCAGTTTGCGTATTGTGGAAACTATAGCAATAATAGCTTAAGCAACATTTCTTGTGGCTAGTGGTGGATTGGGTGCCCGGTATTTTGTAGAGAAACATGAATCCTCTTTGTGTGTGTGCTGACCCCAGAAAGCTGTGATCCTGCTCAGAACCAAAAGGTCTGCTTCAGGGCTTGCTGTTGCTGAGCTGCAGCAATGAATTCTGCTAAGAGGTGGAGTGTTCAGCTCAGACAGGTGTCATGCACCGTGGTCACCATTTCTCAGCTGGAATTGATTTATTTGAGTGGCTTCAAGTGGGGCTCTTTCACACCTGTCAGCAAAATACTATGCAGGCTTATTTTGGGTTTATGGGAAAACTGATGGGGAGAGTTGCCTGTCTAAATCCAATTGCTCTTACTGTACACTAGCCTCTCCAATGATTTTATAATATACATTATACAGTCTGTGCTTGGTGACACTTGCCTCTTGCATATACTTTGGGAGTTCACTCATGATCTGAAACTGTAGCATAAAATTAGGCACAGAATTTCTGATCTATATTGTAAGATTTTATGTTCTCACTTGATCTTAAAGCTCTTAATTGCTCATTAAGTCCACTGATTATTTTCGCAGAACAGTGGGCTGCTCAGTCACTGCACTAGCTAATCCTACAACGTTTAGATAGATATATTTTGACTATAACAAATAAAAACTAATTTATCTGAAGCTTAATGCTGGAGGCAAGATAGTTCTGTGACAAAGGCTTGCCCTGTAAACAGTATTTGGGGCACTTGCCTGAAAACAGGAAAAAAAAGCCTAAGTGCTCTCGCTTCTGTTCTGTTCTCACAACTCAGCCTTGCTTCACATATTCCTATAAGCAGTCGGAAAATATATATATATTTGTACCTTCACTTACAAGTTTAAAATAAACAGTAATAAAACAAATTTATCCTTGTCCCTAATATCTCCTCGTCCTCTCCATTATATTTTCTGTTCTTTTAATTTAATAACTACTTATAGCAGATCAACATAGGACTTCCAATTATTAATTAGTTTGTTTTGTATCTGACATAGGACTAGTTATGCCTCAACAAACTTGTAAAAATGTTTTTGAGTAAGATCTATTTTAGCAGAAGACAAGGGAATGCAGCCTCACTTCTATTTTTGTCGTTATTCTAATATAGGAAACAGCTTTCAAAGCCCCTGCCAGTTGCCCTGAATGTCTGTCTGAAAGTGCTAAACAACAGTCAATCCCAACTGTTCCAGATTTATTTATAACTGACTTCTTAGTTATCAATCAGGACTGCAGCATCATACGTCCTGCATTCCAGTCTTTGAGATTCACTTACAGTCACATTAAGCTTGGTAGGTCAAATGTACATCATTTACTGTGATCCCATATAGGCAGTATCTGCCTAGAAGATAATGTTATTACCAGGAGTCAAAAGGTAAAATACAATGTGAGCACACATTATATTTTTCTACATCTTTTTCATCTATTTCAAATATAAAGAATACTTCTTTTCCAAAGTTATTATGGAATCATTGACTGAAGTACCACAATAAAATGCTTCCAGTCCACTTTTTGATTAGAAACTTCTTTAAAACTAAAATACAGCATTTAATTCTTTAACTTTTTTTTTTTTTTTTTTTTTTTTACTATTAAGCTGTTCTGATTTATTATCAGGCACTTTATAAAACAGAGAAATGAAAAGAGACTATGCTTACACACAAAATTCAGTGACACACTTATTCAGCTATCAAATACTGAATGTTTTCTCCCCTTTTTTCTACACACCTTCTTTCCATGTCACATAAATTTTCTGACATTTTGAATATGAGTCTTTCAAATGGGAAATCTGCCCAAAAAGAAAAGGGCAGACAAATAAAATTACATAGGAGGTCTTTTTGTATGCTAGTCATCTCAAAGGAAGACAAGAAAACTGGATTGCTGGAATGCAGTGGGATGATGTGGAGGCTAATCTTTGTTCATACGTTAATAAAGACTGATCTCTGAGGCTTCTCCCACCTACTTGAACATGCCTGACTGGCAGTAAAATTGATCCCTGCTCTTCTTGAAAAAAATGCTGTCATCTCTAGATGGACTTCGGTGGCCTTTTGATGGATATGATTTTTTCATTGTTCCTTTATTTTTGTAAGTTAGGCCAGTGGACTCTGTCTGGACTTGCAACAAAAGCTGGTTTTTGTTTACTTTGATAAGCATTCAGTTACAGGTTTGGAGCAGACAGAATCAGTAGTTTGTGCCATGGGTCAGCTGTCAGCTGAGTTGTACAGTGGGGCAGTTTTACATCATGGTTTTCTGTCTTCATACATGCATCCAGGTGTTGTCATCCCTGACAGCCCCAAGTGTACTAATACAGACTTTGAGGATCTACATGGGTTCTTCAAGAAAAATCCTGTGCCTTATTTGTATAATAAATACTGATTTTAAGTGTTTACACTTACATTACATTAAAATGAATTCTGCATAGTTGCACTATATTAGGAACACTTTGTGGATATTCTTAGGGCTAGGAACAAAAAGCTGCAAGAACTATTAGCCATTACTAAGCTGATAAAGCATGAAATCTGAAAGATTAAAATAAAATGTTTACAGTCTAGTGACCCCCCCCCCCCCCCCCCCCCCAGAGTGCTTTATCTTGTTAGTTTGGTGGGCAAGTCAGGCCACAGATGTGTAGTCAGGCTTGATCTAGAAAGCTGCATTAGCTAATTTAGTAGCTGGTGTGGTTGATTAGCTTAGGTGCAGTGTCGTGTAAGCTGCTTTCAGGGCTAGCTGGGGTCCAGAAACATTCCCGCAGTGTTGAGCTTGAACAAAGAATGCTTTCCTGGTTTTGGCAACCTGAGCAGGATGATGTCACTGGCCTTGCATAGTCACCATGGGTCTGCTTAGACATGTTACTTCAAGTTTAGTGCTGGACCTGATGGACGTAAACTGGTTTTGTGTGAAATACACTGAACTGCAGTCTCCAGCATGGTGAGTTATGCAAGGCTTATTTCATCATGATTTTGGACCCTTGGGGATTGCAGATCAACGTGGATGTGTCTGTACCATACTCCTCAAGCACGTTGTGCACTTTACTATGCAGGTTTTCCTGTTTTTCCAGATATTCTAGGTCTTCATTACCTTACGGAATCTTACCTGACATGATGAGATACACCGTGAGCTTGTGTTTGAGAGAGATCTGTTTTGGTCAGTGATTAAGAGTTTTGATTATAACAACACCAAAACCAAAATCACTGATAGATCCAACAGCCCTTACTGGAAGTATTGGTTGCCATGGAGTTCAATATTCAGATTGCTGAGAGAAGGACCATTGGCACCCAGCTGTTTTGTCACCGAAAGTGTAGATAATGCACTTGGGCAAGATAAGTTGATAATAGCTGACAATGTGTATAAGAGGCTGCTATTTCTAGTTCTGAGCATCTGTATTATTGCCTTAACATTTCTTTGTACCACTCCTATGCACTGTAAACCTTAGCACCGTGTTTTTATGTTGGTGTCATCCACGAGGTGCTTTTAATGCCTTGTTTCTGAATAAGGCCAATTCATTACCATTGCCTGAAAAGTCTTTGGATGACTTCCTTTGGCATCTGTTTGGATATATGAGTAACGGAACTGGCAAAATTATAAATGCCATGTGTTGGTCTTGGGTAAGCAGATGCCCAGTTTGTAATGTGTTTACTTGGCTTTCAACACAGAGTTTTGGGAACTAAATGTGGTTTGTGGCTAAGTATTTTCTGAGTACCTATGAAATGTTCAGAAATAATTAAATATGCACCAAAGAAAATTATCAAATGTCGTTACTCATTACTATGACAGTTTATTTCACTCTGGCAACATCCAGGTAATTCGTATTTTATTCACATATAAACTGATTTTTTAAATTTATTTGCTGGTCTGCAGAGTTAAGCGATGTTTATGCTAACGACAGTCAATTTTTTCCTACTTTTTAATTAGACAGATGGTGCCAACTGTTACAAAAACATTCATTTAGTTTTTTAACAGATTGCTAGCTTTAAAACAACTTTTTGAAAGCTTTCACTGACTTTTCTTTGTGACAACTTATTTTTCGATATGCACTAAAACCTACATGGTAAATTTAACAGATAAAAATTATGCAGAAATCTTCCTATTTTCCTTTCAATGTGAGAAGACTGATGTTTGGATAAAAATGGGTTAAAGAGAAAAAAAAGGCAACGCTTGGAGATAGGATGCATTTGAGATGGAGGAATGCTTTGGTTTTACAGTTGATTAACATGTGTGACGCAACTATCTGATCCTCTTGTATTTTTCCTGTTCTTTAGTTAGTTATTTGATTAAAAATAAACACACTTGTCCCTGCTGCTTGCAAGGGGACACTATGGGTGAGCAAGATTTCATGAAAACGAAAATACTATGTAGAAAGTTGCACTAAGACGGTGAAGTGATTCGCGTGCTTTCATTTAAAACAACTGGTGGGACAGACTGGGTATTCCTGATGATCTCTAAGGTAACATCAGATAGGAACGCTGTCATTGGTGGTCTTCTGACCGGTCTTGATTGTACGGATGAGATCCATTTGCATGGCTACTTCCCTTGGCACTGCAGTGGGGATGGCAGCTTCTGCCACAGCAGCAATAATGAGTAGCTGCAAGGAGAAAATATGGTGTTGCAATTCTATTTCAGCTGGATTCAGAAACTGGTATCTGGCTTGTCTGAATACAGTGATCTATTCTACTTAGACTAGTTTCAGTACTTCACAGAAGCTGGGGATGGGGCATCCCCACAAGTGTTCAAGGCCAGGCTGGATGGGACTTTGGGCAGCCCGGTCTGGTGGAAGGTGTCCCTGCCTATGGCAGGGGGGTTGGAACTGGGTGATCTTCAGGGCTCTTTCCAACCCAAGCCATTCTATGATTCTAGTTGTTTTGGCCTAAATGATTGAATACCATACCGCTAAAGTGCAGCATTAAATGCCTAGCCAGTTTTCATACTTCAAAAACTGAAGCCAGAGACCATAGTATTTGCTAGAATGGAAATTTAAGTTCCTTATCCAGAAATGCATTGTACGGGAAATAGCAATGTAAAATCTTTTTAAAACTTTATTTGCATATGTTCCAACACATGTGCAACAAGACAAGATCAGTCTTTGAACTGTTGGTTTCTGAGGCTGTGTGTATAATTGTAGGCCCTGTGCCTTCCCACAGCAGGACAGCACAATCCCAAAGCAATGAAATTCACAAACTGTGTGGTAGCAAAATGTAGGGCATACTAGTCTGCTCTTCTGCAGCTGTTTAAGTTTGCTTTTAGCATAGAATTTTCTTTTAGGTTTTCAATTAGTTTGTTTAAGCATTTGCAAAGGTCTCTGCAGTATTTCCTATATCGTGCTAAATGTCTGAGGAGTCGTGGTGGTCAACTGATGATGATTTTATAATGTCTGTCTCTGACAACTGGCACAGCAGTCTTAAAGAGCATTCAAGAAGCTTGCTTCATGTAAGAGAAGAAAATATAAAAATATTTTTTAGCAATCAAACCTAGGCAGGACAAATCTTATTCTGAGATAGCTTCGTGCAATTAGTCTCTCCTGGCTTTCATGTTGCCTTCAATAAATGCTATTTCTTTCAGAATTACTAGGTTGCAAGAGAGGTTTTTTTGTTTGTTTTTTGTCTGTTTTGGTTTTAACCCTGAAGATGGGACCACAAATTTTTAGCAAACATTTGTTGTCCCTTCTTCAGTCAGCAACTTCTGATGCCCAAAGAAGGAATAATCTGGTCTCTTCAGATGGGGCTCAGCGTCCTTGCCTCCACAGAATTTGGTAGTAAAGATGGTTCTGTCAGTCTTACCAGTTGCTTTTCACTATAGTAACCAAATAGGTAAATAAAAGCTATTTACTACGAGAGGAGTATAATGGTTGTAGCCAAATATTCCTGAGGTAGTTTAGCTTATTACTGAAAATCTTCTTCCAGAAACAATTTTTCCCTTTCTGCCTACTTCCCTATCTTCCTTATTCTCCTTTGTGGCATCAGAAAGCTTTTTCCAGTCAAGACATGACAGAAGTGATGCAATGCCCACAGTCACTGGATGGGCTTATATTCAGCACTAGGTTTTTGAGGTGGGAGGGTTGGGGTTGGGAGGGGCAGATGTTGGGCTGCAATCCCTGATAGTGGCTCTCATTATTAACTATTGCATCTCAGCCATTATTTGGTAAGAATCAATCTTGCAACACCATGTGCTGGATGACACTCTGTAAAATGTCTTCCTAAGAGGAATAGTCTCTTGTGAGATTTTTAGGTAGTGGGACCAAATCCAATTATTTTCTGACTGTAACATAAAAGAAGTCTCTTGTCTGAATTTAGATCTCTGCCCTATCAGTAATTTTATCCCTCACCTATGTGTTGTATTTTTTTCTTGTCTGGTTCTCAAGAAATTGTGGTTGACTTTTAATCTATAGGACACATTTCTTTGTATAGACCCAATTTATCATTATTTTTCTTCTTCCAAAGACTTCAGAGTTGTTAAGGTATCTCTGATAGGTTGGATTAATTTCTAGCAATCAAAGCACTATCTGCACTGATAGGTGCAGACTGACTCTCTCGGGGAAAACTGAATGTCACATGCTGGAGTTGCAGCATTTTCTCTTTCCAGAACAAAGTTTTTTCCACAAATGATCTGGACCCTCTCCATTGGTCATATGCTGAAGAGGCAAGTTGTTTTCTCTCACTCACTGCCTCATTGAGTTAAGATTGCAATAGGATTTCTCATACCTTACACAAACTATTTTATTAGAGTACATTCAGTTAAGCCACAGTCAATATTTAAGGCTTGTGTCGAGAGGACTGTTTCCAAAATCTAAAGAGCAGCTGTTTGAAGTCTGGTTCATGTGTTTACTAATCACTACTCATCATCACAGGCTTTAAATGAGATGCCCAATTCAGTAGATTGTTTAAATACCAATTCCAAGCACTCACTTTCTGGACTAACTGTTGCAGTAAATTTGTTTGGACAGATGCCCAAGTAAGTGACTAGGATTTCTCAGTGAGATTTACCTGTGTGCAGTCCTGCTGTTTTCCCCTACCCCTGCATTGTTCTGCAGCTGTTACCTGAAGTAAAACTTCTTGAAATTCTCACTTATTTAAAGTCAGCACTATATTTAATCTAAGTGGAAAATAGACAAACATTTGATTAAATGATACAGTGATCTGAAGAATTGATGTTGGCAAAAAAAAAATAAAAATAAAAAAAACTGCATTTCAGAAAAGTTTAATGATGTCTCTTTTAAACAGAAATAAGAAATCTTAAAGCTGGTTCATATTAAAAGTTCATATTAAAGAATGCATTCATTTATGGATTTGTGAATAATTTATTTACTCTTAGATTTTTTCTTGGGTATTCACTTTTCTGGTGGTATATAGGTAACTGATACTGAGATTAATTTTTTTAATATATTGAACAACTAATAGTAATAGAGCTACACTTGGCTGTGATCACAGGCTTTAAATCTTAATGTTCAAAGAGAAAGGAGGTGTCCTAAGAATTTACCTTCTAATAGTTAAAGGTGAGTCTTACAAGTCATGGGCCTTCCAATCAGGGACAGGGCAAAGTTCAAAATGATAACTTTTTGCTCTTACACCCAGAGATATGCAAATCCTCTTTAGAAGACAGCTTTGTGTTGAGAGAAACAGAAGCGCATAGAGCTTGATGACTGCCTTCACCACATTTCTTAAATAAGAGCACTGAGTCATGCATTTTTAGGAGTATGCATCTCTTTGTCATTTTTGTGGAAGTTACACAAATGCATTACTGAGATATATGGTATACTAATTAAGAATACATGTATGTTGCACTGTTTATATCAAAGTGAGTCAATTACATGTGCTTACACGTCACGTGGCTTACTCAGGAGGTGTGGGTACTTGCTCACTGGATTTTTAGTGACTATGAAGTGTCTGTGTGGGGAAGAAAAACATGAATTCCAATTGTGACTGGTTGATAAATATGTTTAAGTAGTGAGTGGATATTTAAGCTAAAATTAGGTATATTAAATAATTCTATGTAGCTACTGTTTATATGGCAGTTTTACATTGGATAATGGCTAAAAGAGTACTAGGCACACTAAAAAAAATGTTGTTTTGACTGTTGACACTTCAAAGCACAAATATGAAGGAAAATGCTAGTGACTTTAATTTGAATGACTGCCTGTTCATGATATCTAGCTAAATTCTTAATTTCTGATCAGTCTGTGGCAGGTGGTAGTCAAAGAGCACTGTTCTTCAGCCTTAAAACCATTAGTTTGGACTCTACAAGAAAAACAATGTACGAAATACCTTAGTGCAAAAAAGTAACTTGGAAAGAAAAATGCAGGAGAAAGAGAAGGTGTTTAAATTCCATTTACAGTGAATGCACTGATAATGTATATATATGCACGTCTGGACAGAAGTGATAAATATTTTAGATTGTTTTTTCCTTGGTCACTGTAAACACTATGTTTTTCCTATTATATCTGTCTTTATTAAAGAAAGTCAATATAAAAGGCCCAATAATTTTTTTTTTAAAAAAAAAAAAGTAAAAAAGTACTCCTTTACAAGGAGTAAAAAAAAAAAAAAAAAAAAAAAAAAAGATGAGTACTCCTTGTAAAGTATCTTCCCTTTCAAACTTTTAAAAAGAAAAATGTATCAGAGTCATCTGGTTACATCGTGCAGCTTCTCTAGATGCATACTGCTACCAGAGGACAGTGACAATGCTAAAGCATTCATACCAAATATTGAGTATGCAGTTGGAATCACTCTCCAAGAAAACAGATCACTGAAGGGAGTTCTCAGTCACTTCCATGTATTGTAGACAATAGGTTATGAACAATACAAGGAAGAGTGTGGAATTAATCTTTTTGCTAGTAATGCTTATTCTTTAACACTAGTAACGAAAGGTTGCTCAACGTTATATCACATTAGCAAAGAATTTACCATTGAAACTGTATCGTCATCTTCTGTCTGAAGTTTGTGTTATTAAGCATGTTTTATCCTAAAAAAAAAAAAAAAAAGCTCAAGAAGTAGGATTTCCATTTCTTGCTCTGAATAGTTTTCAAAGCAGAAAGCACGTGCAGTTGTAATACTCGGTGTGTAAAGTTATTATTTTTTTCAAATATTTTCTCATGTAAATGTTGCTGTATCAGCTGCATGTCAGTCTATGTGCAGAACCCCAGTTTTCAAACTCTCTTATCCTGTTAACAACGTAACAAGGGATGCACAAAGCCTTGCATTAGAAAAGGAGAGACATCTGACATTGATGCACAACCTTTATTTTTATCTAAAGCAAAGGTCAGTAAAGCCCTTCTTAATTGAAGTCTCCCAGAAATAACCATTGATCCTACTTTGGAACAGAAGTACGGGTTGCCAAGAATAGATTTTGTGGAAATTCTTCTAGATCCAACAAAATTTTTGTTCCTTCAAGGAGATAATGTGTTTGTGTTTTGTTTTCTAGCCATTATTTAAAAACCTCTAATGACTAAACTTTAAAGGAAGCAAAAAGAGTGAGGGAGTTGAAAGCATTACCTGAAATTTGAACATACCGAAGTACAGAAAAAGGGCTTTGTCCCTTATCCATAGGAAATAAACAGGCTGCTTTTATCAAATGGAAGCAGTTAAATGTCTGTCTTGTTCTCATTAACAACATCTAAAACCAAGTAGATGTTACTGATACTCTGCTACTCTGCTTTTTTTTTTTTTTTTATAAAGTACTATATTTTCCCCCATTGAATCTCAGCTCTATTTAATTTATCTATTTTTATTTATTTATCAGAGGGATTCTATTCTATCTCTGATTTCAAAAGGTAGGAGCAGGTAAGAGCTGTTGTCTCTCTCAGATGTCTCATTGCTGTGTCTGGCAGCTTTTACTTATGCTATACCATGCAAAACCCTCCTGGTTTTGGGACCTATGGTGTATGTGGCTAATGCTATCTCGGTGCAATCAGTCTGCTACACAGCAATGGAGGTGTGATGCAGCTTTCATTTAATAAAGTGAAAATCATAATATGTTAGAGGATTTAATTTATTATTTATTTATTTATTTTGTAAAATAGACCACTCTGATCTCCCAGAAAGGTGCATACTTTAACAAGAAATTTTAAGAGAGAAAAATTTATTCTGCAAATGTGAGTAATTGAATTTTGGAAACACATTCTGTCACAAAGGTCTTCATGCTGCATCTTTTTTATCTGGCCAACAGAGATAAGACTTAAGCAACTAGAACCCAAAAACAATCCGCATACAAGTGAACAATCAAACCAGTTATTAACCAGCAATTCATTGAGGCAGAAATTGACAAATTGACTACTAATAAAACAAAGAGAAATAAAAGCCTAGTGCTGAAGCTGTATTTTCAGCAACAGAAAGCTTTTTGTTAAGGGAAACTGCTGACTGCATGTCTTAAATTGAAAGAAGTAAGATGCAAAGTAATTGCAATTTAGGTGTTATTAAAATTATTTTTACTTTGACTAAACTGGAAAAAATGAAACAAAAATAAGCATCCCTCCCCCCCCCCCAAAAAAAAAAAAAGGTTGAAATTATCTAAAATAACCTCTGAAATTAAACTGTCTGAAACTTTTTTTTTTTTTGCAGATTAGTTGCTCTGTTTGACACACTGTGTATGCAGTCTCATTTATGTTGTCCATCTACACCATTCCCCTGGATCTGTAGCTTTGGTGTTTTAAAACTATTTGTAGATTGCACAGCTAAAACTGTCTGGATAGCAGATTAAAGGAAAACTCTAGCAGTAAATTCCATATAATAAAGCCTTCAACCTATCAAATGCACAAGTGTAATATATCTTTCATTATGAAAATCATTATGATTTTGCAGGTATTTTCATTTCCCTAGTTATTTATCCTCCTGTATAAACAATGGTGCTGGTTTTGTTTACGCACAAAAAGAAGCAGAAGGAATTGTTTTCAGATATGGATGATCAGTGGTATTAATTCTAAAAAGATTGTTAGCAAAATTCTTCAACAGTAATAATGTTTTTGCCCTTTCGATGAACAACGACTAGAATTCAGAGTGCTGTTCTGACGGGATTGGAATCAGTGATGTGGAATGACCCTGGAAGACAGCAGAAGCTCCCATCTTTTCTAAGATTTTGGCTAAGCAACATCCTCCTGGAGAGTTGGTCTTTAAATAAATCCCTTAATTTAAGGGATGGAGAACATATAGCCAGTTTGAACAGTTGCCTTTCCTGGTTCCCTACACCTCCCAACTGTTGAGCCAACCATCTGCATTCTGTCTTAAGAAATATTTTGCAGCCTGAGTTCCTCTCTAGACAGTTTTAAAGTTACTGTGAAGTGCAGACTATCCGACTGTCTGCACAGAGGAGCACTAGAATCATACGCATCTGGAAATATCTTGCTGGTTTCTTGGTCTATGTAAATGATGTTGGGTATTAAGTCTTTCCTTTTTGTCTACTCTATTTTGAATTTAAAAGATAAAATGTTGTAAAAATCCAGTATCAAATTTCGCTAATTAAAAATAACTGACTTCAGCTAAAAAATCTAGATTTGGGGACCTTTGTTTTCTTCCCCTGGTAATTGTATGCAATTAACATAGTTTTACTTCATGCTCACACTAAGGAATGGAAGCTGAAATCAAGGAGACTACTGATTTGCATTTATCTAGAATTTTCCTATATTGAGGTTGCTCAGAGTGGAATTTGAAATTGGCTTATTGACAAACAAGAGTAACAAGGGTTTCACTCAAACCTGAAAGTGATCTGTTTTCAGCCATCTGTTCAGAGCTGAAGCGGCCGCAGCAGACCCAAACCCAGCAGATGAAAATGAACCGCTTTGTCCAGAGCAGTTGTGGTTTAATATTGCCCTTGGAAAACAGAACTGATAAATTCAGTTCTGAATTTAGTTGTACTTTGTTGGTGTTTATGAATGCAAATGCTTGCTATTTCATGCTGATGACCCCATAAATTTCCTAGAGGTAGCTCTTGCCTCATCAAAAATTTAGTCTTTGTCATATGAATAATTTATGTGACTACTACTATAACTATAATAAACCAAATTGTAGGTTATAGCCTTTGTGTTTATACCCTTAATTCTGATTTATAGCTGTTATGGATCATGTTACTTTCTGAAGTTTTAAAATGGCTATGACCTTTGAAAGAAGAGACAACCCTATAAATTTGCTGTTACAATGTTTTATACTAGTGTAGAAGTAAAATGCCAGATACTAAGAGGTTTTAATATTCTTGTGGAATATTCTCCACAATCTAGTGGAGGTTTTTGTTTGTTTGTTTGCTTTTTTGAAAGGGTGGAGGGGTGGGTGGCATGTCAATGGTTTTTGTATTAAATCTGCAAGAAGTATTTTTACTACAGGACAAACTGAGATGGTATCTAAATACTAATTATTTTTTCCCCGTAAGCCGAGAAAGTCTGTAAGTTGTGATGACCAACAAATCCTTTCTGCTGCTTGGTTTGTTTTAGAGTTGAAAGGCCTTTGTAAGTCTTTAGCTGTATATATATTCACTGCAGCACTATTGGAATACTGTTGTCTCTATTCTGCAGTGAAGTGTAGAAGAAACACAGGGGCAACTGTTCCCATCTCAAAAACGTTTGTCCTTGTGGAGCAAGTACACATTGTGTTGTTTTTGTGTTTTGGTTGGTTGGTTTGGTTTCTGTTTTTCTTTTTGCTTGTGCATGTGTGTGGTTGTTCTCGTTTGTTTTTAAATTTAAATTGAAGAAGTAGGGAAAAACTCCCAAAACTATTTGTGACAATGTAGGAAGTTACTGATTTCTCTATTATTTGTGGTATATTTAGATCATTTGTAGTAAATGTTACGTGTTATTTTCCATTCTGTTGGTAATCTCAATGATGTGGGCTATTTAATAGTAAAACCGGGATTATGAAGACGTAGTTCATTTCATAGAGGCTACTGATCCAGAACCTCAGTTTTGTTCAACTCTTCCATGTGATCTGCTTGCTTTGACTTTTCTTGACATTCATCATCTCTTATTTAGCTATGCATGCTCCATTTAACTACTATGTAGATTCAGGATTTCACAGCTGTGGAACTAAAGATATGAAGTACATACCTTTAATTAAAAGCAAACAAAACCTACCCCAAAACCTGCCTTTAATGTGGCATATGGGAAATTTCTTACATATCAGATTACTCAGTCTAGTACTCCTGAAAAACACATAAAAATGAACAGAAGTCTAGTTGCAAGATGCAAAACTGTTCACACTTCTTACCTTTTGGGTTTTTAGAGAAAAGAATCAGCTGACAGTGTCATATGCTTCCATTTAAAATTAGGCTGCCTAAAAGAAGTCTTTGCAGCCCTGACTAATACATAATTTCACTCTTCTGCAGTAGCTAAGTGAGATTACGGTCCTTTCTATTTTGAGGTTTCTTAAGTATTTAAAGCCTTTGATGTCGTCTTGAAAATCCAGTCATGTCACTGCAACGTTTAGAAGAAAGTCTGCGTTGTTTGTTTTTTTCCAACACCTTGGGTTTTTATTTTTCAAAAATCAATTTCATTTTTAATAGTCCTTTCATATTTGGCTTTAGAAATGTGTTTTATTCATGTTCAAAGCACCTTCTAATAAGATTGCTAATGGTGACTTTGAGCAACGACCCTTTGTCATCACATTAACTGATTTAATAATTTGGTTCATACTGTTTCTAAATGTTCCTTTACTGTGGGCTTTAAAACAAGTTTATTCTAAAAGTTCTAGTAAATACAAATGTAATTAAATTTAAAGCTATTTTTAAAAATTGGGGGGGAAGGGAAGAAATTGCTATTTATATTTCCTGGTAAAATTACATCCATTAAAGCTGTTTTTTTGAGGTAGCCATCTCAACCACGGAAAAATAAACCCACAGATGTGAAACTAGAATATTAACTTTTTTTGCAAGTTTAAGTCCATCTTATATTTTTATATAATAATGTGAGGTAGATATGTATTGAAATACATTATGTAAGAGATCTTAGGTGGATGGTAGATTTTTTTATTGCAATCTTGTAATCTATAAAACATCAGAAAAGACACTGACTAAGCTCAGACAGAATGAAAGAAAGTGTGCTTCAAAGGTAGTTTAACTTTTTTTAAAGTTTAAGTAGTCTTTCCATTCTGCATATGAGATAAATACAGGTGACTACACAAAGACTGTTTTGGCTTGCTATGAAGTATGTAGAGAAAGTGCTCCCCTTCATATTCTTAGTTTCACTGCCCAACACCAGTGTTATACAACTGAGAACACACATGAATGTGTTGAATACTGTTTCTATATCTTATTTTGCAAGCGGGATGAATTTTGGAAATTATGTACTTGAGATCAATTACGTAAGAAATCGATAGATGATATGCAGACCTTTGCCATGCATATATATTCAAATACTCTTTGACCTTGTATGTAATTTTTCATTACTAGCCTAGACAAGGCTTGCAAAAATGTATTTTCCAGACTATAGTGGCATCATATGGTAGTTTCAAGCATAACTTGCATTTCAAATGACAATCTTGTTTCAAGCTTGTGGGACACGGTGCATTTGCCAGATTTTCCACTTTGTTCTCAGCATGGTTAAGTGAAATTAGCCCAACTGGACAAAATATCCTTTCATATGGAAACTGTGTTGCTGCTTAGATGTCAGAATGGCACATGTACAAAGCAGCTCAATTCTTGTACTGCTTTCCATAAAGTAACAAATCCTTGAGCTCAAGGATGAGGAGCTCATTGACCGTGCCTTGGAATCTAAAGAAATTAATCTTCTCTTCATCTTCTCTCTGCAGTACCCCTTTAGTTGCTGTAATGACATATAGCAAAATATGCTGTTGTCTTTCTCCAGTGGATTACAAAGTGATTGCCAGCACTACAACGATGTTGTACCAATAGCCAAAAGAAGGAGCTAGATTGTTTCTGCTCTGCCAATAAGCTATATATCTGTGTATATAGGATATTCTACTCCTGTCAAGTGTCTTGCTATTTTCTGGGCTTTCAAATAACTTGCCTGTTTTACTTTGTGGGTATCTGAGTCAGGAGTAGGCCCCTGAGCCCTTAAGCTTGAGTGCCTGCTCAGATGAGAATAGGTCACTGGTCAGGTTTGTCTGTAACACGCAGTCATGCTACAGCATGCTACCAAAATTCATCAGTTCTCTTTCTTTGACGGGGGTGTTGGTGGGGAGTGGAACAAAACAACAGAAAACCAACAACTATGCTTTAAGTATCTTTCTTGTCCATATAACCTTCCACATGATTCCTTTATCATTTGAACTTCTGTTATTTAGTTATTTTTCATGTCAGTGTAACCTATGTTAATCTTCAGTATCAAAAGTCCTTGAATAATGGGAACAGATGTGCAATCACCACATTTTGAAGTAATAATGCTGAGCACCATGTATACTTTGCTGGTCCAGCCTGCTTGCTTGTCTAGATTAACAGAAGACTGCTGCCATAATCTACTTACCTGTCTGACTTCAGAGAGCCCCCAGAGACAGGCAAATGCGTTCCAGTCACATAGGTCCAGAGGAATGAGGAGGTATTAACTTACTAAAGTGCACAGCGGGTGGTGCTAGCCTCAGGTTAGAAAAATGAATTAATACTAACTTGGACTGTAATCTAGCAGCCAAAGTTTAGCTAACTTTATCTGGTTCATAATTATTATGATCACACCATTTAATGTACCCCAAAACGCCTGTCAACTCCAACTACCACAGAGGTAACCACTTACTATGACCCAGAAAAACCTGGAAAAGCTTCATAGAAGAAAGAAGCATTCCAAGCTGTTGTCTGCATTTTTGCCAAGTAATTAGCCAGAATTTCCCAATTTTGATTTTGACTTTATTCAGAGATAATTTTGCTGGTTTAAGATTTATAAAAGTCTGAAATAGACAAAAATTCTGCTTTTTGGAGTTCAAATCTTGTGGTCTGGTCAGAAGATAAAGGTTTAAATATATTGTATACATCCTTTCAAAATATACACAAATGTACATGTATTCTTATTATTTGAATTTCATAGTACTAGAATGATCTGTACTGCATCTTCTGTGAATTTGTCTCACAAGACACTTATATAAAATATAAGCCAGGGATTGGGGCAGAACTATGAAGTGTGCTCTGTTGGTTTTGGAGGTGTAGTGCCCTGGTAGTCTTTTCTAAGTGTCTGGTTTTCTGACTGGGACATTTTATAAGGCTGAAAAATAAACTTTAATTTCTGTACTGAAACTATAATTTATACAAAGTTTTTGCTCTGATTGTCAAATTTAATCAGAAGGAATGGTATGGAGTAAGGAAGATGTAACAAGTACATAGATGGAAAATAAAATGAAGCTCTTAAGTGATAGCAGTTGCAACTGAATTATTTTTGTACTCTGTTAGTTAATTTAATTAGTTTTATAAAGTCTAAAACTAAGATGTTGAAGTGTGCTTATAGCTTTAGGGAACTGTTTTAAGAGAATTACATCTCTCAGAGAGGAAACCAATGCTTTTACTTAAGAAGTATTTCACTTTTTATTTGGACTGTATCTTTAATCTACTCCAATGCTAGGTATGCAAGTTCCACTTTTGCTAACAAGACTGTTGATCAAACTTTTTTTTTCCTTGGGTAAGTCAGTCTTTCTAGGTATGTCCTAGGCTCTAACTAAGTTGTTAACACAGTATTTTTTTTGTCTCTTAAAACAACCAACCCCACAAAAATTAACGTTCTTTGAGAAGTCACATAGGACTAGATATAGTAGGGTAAGAGGTAATTTGGTAGATTTCCTCTACAGAGGAAAACTGTCTTACTATTTTTTTTAATTTTATTTAATAAATCTAGAGTTGTGTAGTATGCATGTATGTAAATTGCATGTATTTAAAAAGACATGCCAAGTAATATTCACTCAATACTTACTGCAAAACGTAGGCTAAGACACAACTTAAATAGACTGTGTAAAGCTATGCTACGAGTTGGCATAACTTAAATGTGGTATACCACTGATGGGTGCTTAGTTTGTGTAAAGAGTCTTAGGCAGAGAAAGCCTGGCAGTCCTCACTTAAACTCCACCTGCCTCTAATTGCTGCAGATTTTCTCAAAAGAAGTAGCCTGTAAGATGTACAAGGGCAAAATTATAAAGGTCAGAGCCAACATGTTCACATTCAGTGAGAAAACTGGGTTGAACTGATTACGGAGCAAAAGAGTAATGCATGCTTGATAGAAAGCCCTCTTACATGGGCAGCTGTATTCAAGTATAGCAACTAGTCTTCAGATGGATTTGCTTAGTGTAGCTTGTACTGTATTAGTTCACTTCTGATGTGGCAAGAACATGGACTACTCAGGTCCAATTTTTTATTCAAATTTAACAACACTAAGCAAAACCAAAGAAAGCTTTCTTGTCAACTGTATTGAGAAGAGCACTGAATGCCACACACACTTAGTTTTACTGCCTAAATTGAAGTCCTGAAATTCTGAATTACTTGGAGCGATTTTTATTGGACTTTCTTTTTTCTTTCTTTGAACAGTTCTATTTAAATATAAATGACACAGCAGGTCATTTAATAAAACACAACAAGTAAAAGACAGCAAGTGCCATTCTTTTTCATTTATGCCTATTTATTTTAGGTAAGCATTTTTTCATACAGAGTTAAGTGTGTGAGCATAGAAACATTGTGCTCCTTCAGAATTTAAATTAGCAGTTCTTTTAAGGTTTATTTTCTATTTTGCAAAGTTTGTCTTACTTCTTGATGTACTCTGCTTAAGTTAACTTTTGACTTAGTGTATCACTGTTAATAACAGCATGTTTGTTTTTTTTAAAACCACTTACAAAAACTTAAAACTTGTTCCAGGTGAATGATTTAAAATTTCATCCTAACAGTATGTACTCTATAAGGAATTTTGCTTAGAAATAAAATGTACTTACAAAGTGAATGTGCAGTATGGTTAAATAAGGGTAGTTAATATTATTTTATGGTTTGTTAACATTTCTGCCCTTAAGTCTGTTTATCTGTTTAGCTATATATATATATATAAGGTATTATATATATATATATAATATATATTATATATAATATAATATAGATTATATATTAAATATAATATATATAATATATAATATATATAATATATATATATATAAGGTATTATAAGGTATAAGACTTAAGGGCAGAAATATATATATATTTACTTCTTATATATATATATATATATAATATTTACTTCTAATATTTATTCTTTCTATATAGTAACAAGAAATTCAGTGCCTCCATTATAAGATCACAATCACTGATACCACCATATAAATAGCTCAGACATAGTGGCTGGATACTAAGAACCTATATTCTCTCAGCCTATATTCTCTCCACTTTAAATAATTAAGTAAACAAATTAACGCAGTCATACCCAGAAAGCATTCTCTTCTCCCTTCTGAAATCAATACTGTACGAGGGTATGATATATTTTGTGAATTTAAATGTATGAAAATAAACTAAGAGCTTTAAGAGTTCCCTGTAATTCTTATATTTTATTAATGTTTGGGATTTATTTTCTTTATTGATTAAAAAATACTTTATAAATTAACCTGTTCTTTTTTTCTTGTGCCCTTATCCTTTCCAAGGTTACGCCTTTCTGCTGTTCCAGGAAGAAAGCTCTGTACAAGCTCTCATAGATGCCTGTCTGGAAGAAGATGGGAAACTTTACCTGTGTGTGTCAAGTCCCACAATCAAGGATAAACCAGTAAGTAGCTTATGCCATAACACTTATGCTGGCTGCTAAACCATTTGTTGTTACTCTTTTCAGTTAAATAAATAAATAAATACTTATAGTTAATTGACTTGTCCATTTCCTGTTGCTGTCCTTGATGTTACGTTGAATTGACTTTATCAGTGTAACGTGGTTTTAACATTTGCTTTCTGATAAATGCCATGTTCAATTAACTTTTATATTTGGTACTTCTGGTATCTCACAGGAGTATGCATCCTTTTACAAAGTTAGATATAAAGCAATTAGATTAAGCATTTTTTTCCTCTGTATCATTGGAAAGAAAAGAAAGCCTTATACAATGAAATGAAGAACTTAACCATGCTCTCCTCCTCCTCCATCTTCTCATCCTTTCCCATTCCCCTCCATTAAAACCCAGATAGCTTCAAATATCCCCTGTACTCCATTAGGTTTCTTAACTATTATTTTTTCTGCATGCAATAGCTAAGAAATTTATAACTTAGGTATGTCTAATTTACCGTACATAAACTGCAGGGGAAACAAAAGTAATGCAGACAGCTACAGCAGAATGTATGGTAACCTGTTTGTATTGTTTGCATCTCTAAAGTTCTTTAATGCTAGTCTTTTTTGTGGCTACAGATACGTACAGATAGATGGAAACTACAGATAAATATAATTAGATAAAAAATATGCTGCCTTTTTAAATGCTATTTAAAGGCTTACACAGATAAATGAATATTACAGCACAGTCAGTATGCCTATGCACTAAGATTGATAAACAGACAAATGAACATTTTTATCAAGATGACTTCTGAGCAGTTTCTTTCTGTATCGTCTGAAGACTTCATCTCAGCTTTGTTGTTTGCTGCTTAACAGAAGTGAGCAATTGTACTTCTTAAATAAACTCCTTTTTGTATCCAAGTACAGAAATTAATTACATCTCCTCCACCCATTCTGTCAGTGCTTTAAAATTTGTGGATCCTTGAATGTGAAGCCCAAACTGCACCTGTAATTATATACAAGTGATAAAATATTCTGTATGTCCTTTCACAGATTTCTTATTATAAATGGCAATTAGGGGCCGGCAATTAATGAGAAACCCGAGTTTGATATGATGAAAAATTCAACTCAAGTGTGGCCTCTAGAGGTGATAAATGAATTGTCCACCTTCTTTCAAAAACAAATAAACCATGTCCTTGAATTGTTTGCGGTTATGCCACTGATTTACTGCTTTTGCTAAATTAAAATTATGCTGTTAATTAGAGAGACTTGGCAATTGTTTCTTTCTTAAATTGAGTTGTCAAATTCCTTTACTAAAACCAATCTTCAATACTCTTTACAGGTGCAAATTCGACCTTGGAACCTAAGTGACAGTGACTTTGTGATGGACGGATCTCAGCCTTTGGACCCAAGAAAAACTATCTTTGTTGGAGGAGTTCCACGGCCCCTCCGAGCTGGTAAGCACAATAGAAATATTGGGCACATAACAGGGGTTTCAGGTTATGCAGAAAAGACTTGGGGGGGGGGGGAGAGAGAGAGAGAGAGAGAGAACATACGTAAAACAAGAAGAGCAGGAAACATGTTCTGTCTTTTCCGAAGATCACAGCTCACTTTCTAATTCAACCAGTTTCTTCCTGCCTACAAAATACGAATATTTCTCATCTTTTAAATAGGTTACTAATTATGATAATAAGTAGAAACATTTTATTTCGAATTTCAATAATATTCTAGAATTTGGCAGATTTTTCTTAATATAGACCATCTTAATCCTTACCCTGATTTGCTTGCTATATGCAGCCAAGTCTCCCTACCCTTTGACTAGAAGACAAACTTCTGCCAGCCCATTTCTAGACATTCCATCTGCAGCTCTGATTTCTCTCTCTCTTTCTCAACCCGAAGCCTAATTTTCCTGTGGAGCTATAGACAAGGCTTCTTAGCTGTTGTTAAGAAGGATTTTTTTTTTTTCACAGCATAGGTCTCTTGCTAGTCTTGGTATCCCCACTGTACGGAAGATCACTTTCCAGACTCGCTTTAGATTTAGCTCTGTTTTCTCTCTCATTTTTTCTACCCTGTTTTTCTTCCACAGTGTCAGAGACAATACTCCTTAGCCTTAGGTCAGAGGAAATATTTATTGTCCAAGATGAGATCTATGGGCAGCCCCCACTTTGCTTTGAAGGCCCTTTTCCAGCATAGCTCCCAGATGTAGCTCAACATTTATTTATTGTTTCCCCCTTCATAATCCTTACATTTTTGCTAAGCCATTGACAAGGTCACAAAACCGTTAGGGAATTGAAAAGTTTCTGCTAGCTAGGTCTTCTGGCAGCCATCACTCCCTGTTACCAGTTCCTTTCCAATCTCACTCCATAATTGTAAGAGAGGTTAATTATGTAAATGATAACAATTAAATATTTCCTCACTTCTAATTATAAGACTTCATAAAACTGTATGTCATTTGGCCTTTCAGAGATTGTTTATGTGCTACATTTGAAAACCTGTTGCTTAACCTCTCCAAAGCAGACAGGCAGTTTCCAGTTTTTCTTGTTTGCAACTTTCAAGATCTCATTCAGATGTTTTATAAAGATGTCTGAATACTGCGTGGTTTCCTTCTCCTGGAATCGCATATGTTCTTTGTCTGTAGGCAAGAGTAACTGGAACTACTATTTTAAATGGTTTTAAATGTTCTTGCTGTTATTCTATACCATCACTTTCTGGAGCCTTACCTAAATGGTGATTACAAATCAGAGAATATCCTAAGTTGGAAGGGACCCATAACGACCATCAAGTTCAACTCCTGCCTCCACATGGGACCACACAAAAATCAAACCATGTCTGAGAGCGATGTCCAAATGTTTCTTTAACTCTGACAGGCTCTGTGCCGTGACCACTGCCCTGGGGAGCCTGTCCCAGTGCCTAACTTTCCTCCTGGTGAAGAACCTTTTCTAATGTCCAACCTGAGCCCCCCCTCATACAGCTTCGTACTATTCCCTTGGGTCCTATTGCTGGTCATCACTGGAAAGTAAAAGAATCTTCTAGTCAGTGCGTTATGGTGATAGTTTCCCTTTACTGTTTGGAGCATGAGTTTTATCTAGTTTGGTAGAATGAGTTTTTGGTAGAATGAGCATTTTGAGAAATGCAATTTGTTTGCTCGTTGCAAATGAATAACTTAGCATATGGTCTTCCCTTAATTGACACACATTTATACAAATGCACATGTACTCTGTTTAATAGTAGGCTTGATTCTATGAGTAGTTAGCAAGTTTTTTGAGAACTACAACAATTTAAATATTTAGTAAAATATTTTTTCTTTCCAGATTATCTAAAATTGAACTTACTACTGAAAGTGTTCTCACACATGAGCATAACAAAAATCACTGACTTGGCAGGTCCCAGTACCTTGCTTTGTGAGAACTTGTCCTTTATCCATCTCTCTCTTTTTTTTTCCCTTTATTAACTTATAGAAATAACTTGGCTCAGTGACCATGTCTTTGCAAAGCTTAAATGCTTCTTCTCCATTTCTTAAGAAAAATCTCAATTTTCATTAAGAAATGGAGGAGAGGCATTTAAGCTGTGCAAAGATGTATGGTCACTGAGCTACTGAGTAAATTTTTCTCCTAACCTCTTTTCTGTATGTTTCCTCAGCCCTACACTCAATCTGTCATCTGAGTGATGTTTGTAACTACTTTAGAATTATTATTAGTGTGAGGAAAAACAGCAAACCATTTTAAAAGATCCACAATCAAGTTAATGTTTTACAAAAATAATAAGTTAAATTGTGCCCCAAATGTAGACTTTCTTTAAATATAGCAAATTCTGGCATTTCACCAAGTTTTGTTTCAAATAGTAAGTAATTCCTTAAAGTCTTTTCAAACTCCTGGTATATAGGCTAAAGTAACAGATCCTAAATACAGGAGTATCTTTAAGTGATGTTATATGTGTGCTAGCATTAACAAACAGCATTGCTGAGGTAAATCCTGAATACCTGATTCCAAACAGCACAGTTTGAATTTACCTTATGACAAATTCCAAAACAGTTGACCTGATACCTACTTTAACAATGTAATTCTTCCTCTTTTTTTTCACACTTGAATCACAGCAAGTTTTGATTTTACAGTCTGTTCCTTTGACTTTATATTTTACTGTAATTCACAGAGTTGTTTCAAGCTGTTGTTAAAACCAGTGTTTAGGTTTGCTATTTTAGACTTTGGAAGACATGTATGCTAAGGCAAATAGCACTATTTCTTATGCAACAAACTAAACAAAACTATTTATGTTGAATCCATAATATTTAAAAATCGCCTTCTTGCAGTTGAATTGGCAATGATTATGGACCGTTTATATGGAGGTGTCTGCTATGCTGGCATTGATACAGACCCAGAGTTGAAGTATCCAAAAGGGGCTGGCAGAGTGGCTTTCTCTAATCAGCAGAGTTATATTGCTGCTATCAGTGCTCGCTTTGTCCAGCTCCAACATAACGACATTGATAAACGGGTAAGTACAATAGCATGGAATGGAATGATTGCTACTAACAAAACAGTACAGATTTTTAAAAAATAAATCCTTAAGCTAATACGCGTTAGAGAACACTAACCTCTGTTCTTCACTTTACATCAGTTAATTATTTAAAAACTTAAGCTGTCAAAGCGGAGTGGAAAAAATATGCCTCTTATGCATCTTAAATAACTGTTTAGCACTAAAACTAGGAAATAGCTGGTGATAAACTCAGTTTAGTCTTGGTTTTGTTTGTTTTGATTTCTGAAGGTCAGATGTCATAGAATTATCCACCTTTCTCCTGCTTTAGATGTTAGCTTATTGTGCATCAACAGATTTTATTTAGTGTCTACTTATATAGTTTCTGGCATTTCTGCTATTGTTAGGTAACTTTCTCTTTCTACATCGTATGTCTAGCCTTAAGGTTCCTAAAACACAGGGATTATCATAGGTATAACAGGTGGTGCTGACCTCAAGATCTTGAGTATTATTTAACCAAAAATAGATGCCGATAAATCCTAAATGAGTAAAAGGGGGTAAATTTTTTTTTTTTTTTTTTTTTTTTTTCAGTTTATGGGTTCTATAGGGTATTCCAAGTATAGAGCAAAATCCTTGTCTTTGGTAAAATCTGAGTTGAAGATGTTAAAAGTAAAACATTTCTTAATTTCCAAGAGATTTTATTTATTTAGACTTTCTATTTTCTTGTCTTGATTGCGTGTACAAATAACACCTATGTTTTTGAGGACTTAGTATTTAGAATTACTCAAAAGATGCAGTGCTATGCATTATAACAATAGGGATGATTGTTTTTCTACTTAATCTAATATACAATGTTTATTAAAGAGTCAGCTTGACACATATTGGGTATGTCTATGACATGCAGTATATTTAATAACATAGCTGCAAAGCAGAGTCCAAGCTGGTTCTAGTTTCTCTTTAAAAGCCTGAAGTGAACTTTTTGTTAGGACACGGAGTTAGTCTTTGAACTATTTTTCTGTGATGCTACTATACCTTATGACTTTAACTAAGACAAAGCTGTTCATAAGTATTTTTTTTATTTTTGTCCACTTAATTCTTAAAATTTCTACTGAGACACTAACAAGAATAATTTTGGAAACAATCACACTGTTAAACCCTCTGAGATTTATGTATCACCCATGCTTAAAAACTGGGTGATACATTTTATTTCTAAGCTTTAAGAGAGCTACAAATGATACTAACTGGTAATTGTTACAAAAATTAATACTTTCCCCAAATGTCTGATTGAGAACTTAAGCTTAATTATCTTTTATCTGTTTTTAAACTAGATTTATCTGTGAAGTTGAAGAAATATGAATTCATTTAATTCTGTCCTTAAATGTTAATTTTTATATATAATAGATTGAAATCCCTGAATTGTACAGTATACATTCTTAAAACTATTTCACTAGTAATGAAAACAGGAAAAGGAGTAAGAGAATCAATTTCAGACTTTCACAATTCATGCTTTGAAAAATGTGAGTAGGTGGAGATCTAGGGAGGTACATTGGAACTGCCTTCTTCCAGATTCATGTGAGATAGTGATCGAATTATAGTGATAGCTGCAGAATGGCAGTTATTCAGACTGGTTCTATGTCATAACAGTAATATAGTGTAACCAAAGAAAAAAAAAAAAGGCAGTTCTGGCAGATCCATATGCAAGAAATTTAACTCAATATATCAGATTTACTTCAAATAAGTAACATCTGTTGAAATGTGATCGTTCACCATAAAGCTTTGTTGTATAGATTTCTTGTTTTTCAACTTAATACTTCATTCTGTATTATTTAATAATTCTTCATTCTGTTCCTTTAATATTGCATGTATTTAAGCATAATTACCGGATTCAAGTTTTCCCTGCATTACACTTAGCCAGAGCGTATCACTTGTGCAAAATAATTTATAATCAAAGTATGAATATTTCAATTTTTTGTCTTTTAATGTAATTATCTGAACTTGATGAACTGTATAAATAGCTTCACAGAGTCATAGAAATTCACTTACATAATCTATTGACTTCCCCAGAATGAATAAACTGTCAATTTAAACGTGTAGGCATGATTCTGAGGATCAGATACAGGAGATAACTCACATGTTGTCAACTCCTGTAGTAGTAGTAGTAGTATTGCGAATGCCTAGTCATGCATCAAAATACTGCTGTTTAGCACAGGCGCTTTAAAAACAACAACAAAATCCCCATCCTAGAATGTTTATGACTGAGAGTAGGACAAGTCAGTGGCTCTCAAGTGTGTTAGTAATTGATAGCAAGGCCATAGTTGGAACTACTACAAATCTTACTATGTTTCTAGAGCTAAAAATAAAGAAATGGACAGTGATTTTAATAGAAGTTTAATCCAAGCACATTTAGTTTTGTTTTATGTCAATAATCTCTTCATCTTTTAGGCTTGTCCTGCATTTTGCTGTTCACAAAAAACAATCAAACAATAAACCTCAAACTCCCCAGACCTCTCAGGTTTAGCAATACCAGTTTGTTCTATATAAATCAATCTACTTAATCCTATGTGCTGCTCACTCTCACCCTGCCTTCATAACAACCAATTTCACATTCCTGTAAACTTCTTAGCAGCACAATCTTTGGAGATGCTATTTTAGCCATACTGCCATTTTTGTACTTTCACATACCTAACTTTTCCAAGATATATTGAATACTTATCAAAGCACACAATTCCTTGAGATTTGCTGACAAGTAAGCTGGTAGGTATGAAAACTTAAGTGCCAAGCTGTTTGGGTTAATCCATCATTAGTTTAAAACCGTCAATAGAGTCAAAACAATTAAAATATTGGTCTTCTATTCATACTTAGCAAAACTATGTAATCTTCTTATAGTTATTTCTTCTTTTCAATGCAGGTGGAAGTGAAGCCATATGTGCTGGATGATCAGATGTGTGATGAATGCCAGGGCACTCGCTGCGGTGGAAAATTTGCTCCATTCTTTTGTGCCAACGTTACCTGTTTGCAGTATTACTGTGAATACTGCTGGGCAAGCATACACTCTCGTGCTGGGCGAGAGTTCCACAAACCACTGGTAAAGGAGGGAGGCGACCGGCCCCGCCACGTCCCGTTCCGCTGGAGCTGAACCCCAGGCCTCCCCCAGCAACAAGTACTGGAGTAGATAAAATCGAGGGAAAAAGAGAGCGCTGCCTCAGGGCTTAGTGTTCTGGAAATCTGTGCATTCGTCCTCGACTTTAATGAAGATATGGGTCTTTTTATTACTATTATTATTATTATTATTTACAGTCACATTACTGAACTCAGTGTCCAGTATAATACAGACCGGCAGAGTGTAACTGTACTGATTTTGCACTTTGATTCACACAAACATCTGCTTGGTACCTTAATTTCCTACACAAGACTTGTCACTAGTGACATTATGTAGACTGCCATTCTCATCAACCTTCACTGGTTGATGTGTATGTGATGAAGATTTTTTTTATTATAATTATTTTTATTTTTAAACTGGAGCATGCACTTATTTTCAGAAATTTAGACTTGCCCCTAGCAGATGACTTACCAAAGGTAATATTCACAAGTAGGTGGCAGATGTAGCAAAAACTTAAACAGATATTCAGCAATCATTAGTTTGGGTCATTTAGAGTAGTAATAACCCTTAAAGAAAATAAGCCTTTAGTTGCTCTCCATTTTTGACTTGTAAGGATGATACCTCATAAGCTGGATCAGACATTTTCTTTTGTTTTGCTGAGGGTTTTCTTTTTTTTTTTTTTTTTTTTTTTTTTGGTTAGGTCTTTTAGTGTTATGTAAATGTATGCTGCAATAGCTTTTGCTGCTATTAAAATGGTATTACTAATACCATAATACTCTATTCAGGCTAGGGTATCAATTAAAAAATGAATATGTGATTAAAATAGTGATGGCTGCTGAAAGGAGATCAGTATAGCATACAGAAAAGCTTCCAAGGAAGGTCAATATTTTTTGACTGCATGTTTACTTAATCAGGTTGCTGCATGCAATAAATTTTATATATGTCTAATATAAAACCTGCCCACAATGCACAAATTATGAAGAATCTACATAGGCTACAAAACATTCAGTAACAACAACAAAAAATGATTACTGACTGGAGGAAGGCATGCCTCAGTAAATGTAATGCTTCTGAAATTAGGATCAGCCCATTACAGAATGACCTATATTACAACAAATATAAAAACTAGCTGTAGGATGTTCTTAAAACAAATTTGTGGATGGTAGATGAAGTACTTTGCGGTGCTCTGTTATATATCGTGCAATTTATTTTATATAGTAAAGTGATTATGTCTAGTACTGTGATCAAACTTAACTGTTAAAGCCTCTGTATCCAACATTAACACACTTTTGACAGTTCATAACAGGTACATAAACAGAAATGAGCTCTTAGTTACAATCTCTCTCCTAATGCTTGCGTCATTTACGTAGTTGCAGACCTTGTCCAGAAAACCAAAGAGCTCATACTAGCATACATACACTACCAATTTAGATAGTCTGTCAAACTAATAAACTAGGCACATTTAAGAAAGTTAGAAAAAAAAAAAAAAAAGTGGTGCTAAAGAAATGTCTGCATATAAAAGTATCATGAGATGTCTGCTCTGTGGATGTGGCGTTATCTCTCTAATCCCTGGATGTATCCTGTGAAGCTTGAATACAATTAAGACCTGCTAACACAGTGGACATTTTTTTAGCATGAACTATGGGGCTGCAGATAGCAATTAAATATAAACACACTTGGTATACTAATGATTGTGAGAATGCGTACATGTGTACACTATTTTTTTTTCTTTTTCTTCCTTTATTTTTGCAGTTCTGGGGACAATCTGACTGGATATGACACCGCATAGTAGATTTAAATGTTCTGGGTTTTGTTTGTTGTGATGTCCTTGTTTGTGTCTAATTTAGTAAGCTGTTTTTCCCAATGTTTAGTTGCAAGTATTGGCTTTGAAAGGAACTTTTCTGTTTTTGAAAAAAAAAAAAGAAAAAAAAAAAAGAAAAATAGTTTTTTACTGGTTTAAAAGGCTTATTATAATTATCCCTTTTGAGGTTACTTCTGGGCATTTTTGTGATATTGCTTTTCCCAGCCCAGGTGTCTTTTCTGTTTTTTTTTTCATCTGTACAAGACATTTTGTTATGCACTACTTTTTGTATCTAGACAGTTTTCAACAGTTGGCTGATGATTTTTTTTAAAGAAAAAGGCATGCTTTCTGACTGACATGATCTTTTGCAATACCTCAATTTTGAAATATAGGAAAGAAAATGATATTTTCTAAGTAAGTTTATTCAGAAAAAAATATATATTAATTTAATTCTGCAAGAAAAAATGATTTAACAGATGGGTAACTTTATTTTTTTCATGCTTATTTGAGTTTTTTTTTGAAAATGAAGAAGTTAGAGCTTTATAACTGTAATATTAAAGATCATAGCTAACCTACAGAAATCTACCTAATTATGTGAAAGAAGTAAACCTTTTTGAATAAATACCCCTCTTTCATGTAGAAACATACCCCTGATAGAGAGAGAAAGAGAGAGAGAGAGAGAGAGAGAGAGAGAGAGAGAGAGAGAAAGAGAAGCTGGAAAATGTACAATATAGCCTAATGTTGGATTAAAACTAAAAGTTATCATAAAGAACAGGTGTAAACAAACTCCATTTGGTGCTGAAAGTTGTGAATAGAAGGTGAAAAAATATTTTCCCTTAATTTGTATATTTATAATCAAGTGTGATTATGCACGACTGACCAGAATTGTGAGAGTTCTTCTGTTTGTATTTTTTTAAAGAGAACTTTTTTTAGTTTATTAAATTATAACATGTTCCCTTTTGTTTTGTAAATGAATGTGCCCCTGAGTTGTTAATATGTTGTTATTAAAAGAGGATCCTTCAAAAAAAGTTATTTTTTAAAATATGGAGTTCTGAACTGCAACTTGACTAAGAAGCCCCTGGGTACAACAGGTCCTATTGTGGCCTTTTCTGATGTGAGACTTGAACTAGTCGATTTTTTTGAAGGCTAACCTAACCTCGACTATTTGTTGTTATGTGCAATACTGTTTGTACTGTTTGTATAAAAAAAAAAAAAAAAAGAAAAATGAAAAGAAAAAAGGCATAAATCTTTATTGCAGATTTATTTTCATTGCAGACTTTAGACATTGTGATTCACTAAAATCATTTTTCTACTGTCAAATATGTACCTTTTCTTCATGCTGGTATTTTTTCAATAGTAATGTAGCCTTTGTACTGAGACAAATTTTCATTGTTATTTTTAGAAAGATTTTTTGCTAAGAAAAAAAATTAAACATATTTACATATTTTTCATTTTTATTTCGTATTTTCTTTAAGGAGTGCTTTCTCAACCATTAATATAGTTGTTTCTGGGAGAGACTTTCATATCTGGTCAATGTCATTAATATTATTTTGTATTTTTACTTGGAATAAATTAATTTTATGATGCTAATTCTTTAAAAGTTTATTTTTTTCATTTTCAGTTATTTTTGAAGCTAAAATCTTTGTAATATTGTTACTAAAGTGTCTAGTTTTTTGAAATGCAAAGCTTTATGTATTAACTTGCTGATGTGGTTTACAATAGTGTGGCAATGATGAAAATGGTTGGTTATGTAAAGTGATTGGAAAATTGTAACAAAGAATTGGGCAATAAAATGACAGAATGAAGCAGAAAAAATGTGATATTTTGAAAAGCCTTTTCCTTTATCAAAATGATTTAGGGAGATAATAGGGATGTCACAGTACCAGTTCGTTGTCTAGATTTATACACCACCAGTGTTGATTAAATACTATTGCCGTTATAATGAACTAAACCTATTGAAACTATGGGTTTTTGACCCTGCCCATTCAGCATAATGCTCCATTACTTTTCTCATCATGAACTTTTATAAACTCTTTTCGATAGTCTTAGGATGAATCTCCTAAAATATATATATTTATCACTGTATTTTTGCCACCCTGTTATTTATTTAATTAAAAATGACCCTTTCCTGCACAACTTCCTTCTTGCATACATTTATCAGTGGCAGCATGGAGCAGACTGTAGGTACCCACATCATTGTCTAATGACGTTACCAGTGTTGGTAGCTGCCTAGTTAACGCACAATAATGTACGTCCATTTCCTGGTAGCAATGCAGTAACCCATATTGCCACCATGTCTGAACAGATGTTCAGCTTCTTTGTCTTTCTCTGTTCTTCTCTGCCTCTCATGTCTCTGTCCTTTTTTTTAATTTATTTTGTATTGGCAATACCAAATGCCAGTATCAAAACACCTTTCACTTCACCTCCATTTACATCACATTTGCTTTCCTATGCAGCCAGGAGAACCCCCTTCCTGAAGCCAGTGACTCTCTGTTCTGGCACCAAAACCAATCCAGACTAAAACTGGTGTTGCGTAAACAGGGCATACAATGACTTTCTTTGGACAAAACAATTACTTCAACAAGTTATTGATGAACTTTTAGACTAACTTATACTAGACTGTTAGAGGGGCTCATCCACAACTTGTGGAAAGGAATGTGTCCAGAGTTGGTCTATTGTGTATCCTCTGTGTGTTCAGTTCTGTAAGTAATGTATAGACTAGATCAAATAGTGAAGTAAAATTTAGACTCAAATTAGGTACTACTGGTTGGAATGTACACAAATTGCAAACAAAGGAGATGAAGGAATGAAGAGGGAATAAATAATTCCTGCTAAGTGGTACAAAGTTTATGCTTATATTTCTGCCTACATGCTTGTATTTTATAGCCTGCTAGCAAGGCATGGGCTAAAACAAATTGTATTGCAAATACGCAGTTAGCAAATAACTTTGCTGATTTCACTGTTAGAGTAGTTTAAAAAAAAAAAAAAAAAAGAAATGGCGCTTAACTGGGAAAAGCTCCCATGTTAATATTTCAGTATTGTGACATCTCTACTTGCAAGGTATGAGTGAAAGATTAGTCACAGATAATTAGAAATGTCTCTTTTGTTTAATCTGGCTTGTATGTAGTTGCTTTTCTGCTAGTTTGTATAATGTCAGCTAAACCCTTTTTCTTTTCCTTTTTTTTTTTTTTTTAACAGACAAACTTCTTAATCTCTGCTGCTACAGTGTTCTATCATACCACAGAGTATTTTATATTCATGTTAGTGACACTACTCTATACCCCAAATGGGTAGCTGGTCAGAAATCACATAGGTCACATAATTTTGGTACACCCAAATATAAACGAGAAAGTTTAGCAGTAAGTAGAAAACCAGGGTGCTAATAAGAGGTCATTTTGGCTTTTTTTTTTTTTTTTTTTTTTTTCCTGGATGTAGTTCTGTTGGGGTATAAAGTATTAGATATTTGTACTTTTACTGTCAAAATAATGGACATAACTTTTAGCGCATTCACAGCTAAGATCTCTGTACTTGTTTTTCAACTAATTTTAAATGTACTGTATCTTTTATTACATGTTCTCTTAGATTGTTTTTGCTAGTAATTCTAACAAGGCTTCTTCCTTTTTGGCTTGGACTAATGCTTGTATGGAACTGCAGTACTGTGACTAAACATGGAGCTCAATGCTGCTATTGCTTACAACTGCTTAAACTTTGTAGTTTGGACTTTATTTTTTTCTGTAATAACTTATTAAATATAGTTGTATGAAGTACTGATACTTGTCATCCTTTGCACATGCTAAGGAAATCTTGGGATATGCATTATGGGAATGTAAACTAGCTAAACAGGACAACAACAACAGAAAACACAAATCTTGTATCAGCAAACTTACTAGGTAAGGCTAAGTAAATACATACTTTCCTCGCATGCATGCAAACTATCTTTTCCAGTAATTTTAAAAGCACAGGGTCCACTCACCTTTTGTTCTAAAATGGAAAAGTCACCCTTAATAATTTGTTAAGCTCATTATTTTATGCTAAGTCAAAGGTAAATACAACAATATATACTACAGAAATATTTCTGAGAATGTAGTTTTCACCCACCAAATGCAGTATCAAGTGCCTTGAAAAAAGGAACATCTCAATTGTTTTCTCTGAATTTAACGGTTGCTAGCTAACTTATAGTGCACTTTTGAATTGGCAGTTTAACAATGGCTTCAGGCAAGACATTGGACCAATCAGTCCAAAAAAATAAATAAAAGATCCACAACACCAGTTTCTAATGGTTTCTATTTTCAGAATAGGAGACAATTAAAGCTCGGCAATATAGATATTTGGAACACTACAGGAGAATTCACAAGTTTTCAAGGAAGCATTCTATGTCGGTAAGAGAATACCTACCATAAGACTTAGGCAAATTCTATGTCACTGCTTGTGTATCTACAAAAATGCAGCTCAACAACCCTGCTGGAACTATCAGCACTAGAAATTACAGGCTGACTCCAATACACATGTTCTACTTAAATAGCACTTCCTAGGATTGCACAGAAATTAAATGCCCCTTGGAAAGTATATGAAAAGCTGAGACTGTGTGCGCCAACCAGGTACTTATTGTACATGCTCCCTTACAGCACAGAGCCTTGTGGCTTTGTGTTACGCTGTTTTAGCCTAACATTACTATGTGCAGTAGCTTCTACACACAAAAGCAGAAAGCTTGGATGCCAGAAAGCAAACAGAATGCGTAGGCATTCACTTCCAATTCAAAAAATCAGTAGTGAATAACGACAACACCCAGGAAAATGGTCTACTGACTGCTCTTCCAGAAGTGGTTTTACAAGGTAGCTACCAGTAATAGGAATTCTAGTAGCAAATTAATGTATGAAAGCTTGTAGACTTCTGGTTATTTCAGCATTAAATTTGAGAAAGGAGTTTTTATAAATACCTTCCAGTTAATGCATGTTATCCTGCTCGTTGCCTGTAACTGAACAGTGTTCCTTATAAATAAGCTGCGCACTCCAAGTCCAGCTGGACAAAACTAGTTGTGGAAAGAAGTGTAGCAGCCGCTCTGGCACTCATTCCCAATCCTTCACTGCTGCATTCCTGATAGAGTAAGCCATGCCGCTTGTGATGCACTGATACAATTCTCCTTCTTCAGTTGATAGCAGCATTTGACACAGACTTTGCTCACATTAAAAACAGTTGCACTAATTTAAGTTAAATCAAGGCACTTAAAAGTACAAAAGGCTGCGTGACCCTTTCTACTTCTGGTTTGTATGTTTTGTTTTTGCTAGGCTTAGACTGAATTAAAATAACTACCTATATGACTATTGAAGCTTGTGTATTAAAACTATTTACCTACGCTTCTAAACTAAACCAGCAAAACCTTTTTGTTCATGAGGCACCAAAACAATGTCACACCTCACAAAGACCTGCAGAAAGGTAAAGCTTAGTTCTTAAAAGCCATAATCTGCTTTCTTCATGAGCTAAATGCAAAAGCTAAACTGCACAAGCACATAGCCAGACTTGTTGCAGTCTCTCCTAGGGATCACCATAGAAGGTATTGTAAAACAAGTAATTGTATTTATCTTCTTGTTCTTAAAAGTGTTACTGGTTAACTGCACAAAACCCTTATACCACACAATTCTATTACAAGCACAAGACAAACCTGAATGCACCAGATGCATATGCAAACTATGCCTGTCCAAATTAATTATCTCAACTTTCACTGAGGCTTTTTTTTTTTAAAAAAAAAAAAAAAATCTCCCCAGTGGCAAGCAAGGTTTTGCAAAGTTTATCTTAGGATGATAAACCATACCTACAGCAATTTGAGAAGGAAACATCATAAAAGCCTGGCTTATGAATAGATGAAAAGCAATGCTAACATTTCTGTGTTCCTTTTCAACAAGGTTTAACCTACAGAGTGCCACAGTAATATTGGGATGCTAGTAAGATGATGTTGCACCATGTGGAGGAATACACCTAAAGCAAACATTTGCAAGGAGAAAATTCAGTGTAGTTACAACTTATTCTGGAAGGCAACATAATTCTTACCAAAAAGAACTAAAATGGCATATGCTCTAGGTTGAGGTTTTTCATGTGCTTTTGTATGTTTGTTTGTTTGTTTTTTTCATGGTCACTACCCATTATATGCAGCTCAGAACTGAATAGTTTTTACTACTGACCATGTGCATTTGGATTTCTGCTGCTGCTGCTTGCAATGACAAAAGGAAAATATCAAACATGAATGGACATAGACAAAACCATTCTACCCCTTCAGAATTTGCTTTGTATGGTACAAAACATAAATTTTGTCAGACAACATGCAAACAACATGACGCCTGCATAACAACCTGCTTATCTGCTGATCACATCAATATAAAACACTTGCTAAGCGAAGTGTTATACAACATCAAAGGCCAAATGAACATGTAAAATTAAAGGACAGACTATTGTTCCCACTGATTCAAAGTCTTACAGATGTCAGTGGGATACCACCAGAAAATGTTTCATCTTTCACCCATTTCTCATCTGCTCCAGCTTTAGACACAACATTAATATTACTCTGGTTACTTCCTTATGTTACAGTCTATCTAAACATGTTCTAGCTTAGGAAATGCCTAAACCATTGCCTTCTACTCGCTGCTGAACTTACTCAATTGACCTGCAAGTGCACATGAGCAAAAGGGGGGGTGAGGAGGAATGGGGAAAGGTTAAGTAATCATTTTTATCTCCATTTTAATTAACTTTCTATCTAGAAAAAAAATCACTCTGGCAGAAATAAGTAGAAGTATTTGATACACGTTATAAACAGAGATAGTATATCTCAGAAATGTTAGGCAGAAACCAGAAGCAAGAGCTCCTCCTCCCATGTGAGCGTCTGAAGCTTTCAATTAGTCATTCCTGTGCTCTCACCCACTTTGTCCACAGCACCTCGATTTGTTTTATATGAAGTGAAACAGCAGAAAGCAAGAGCCTTTCTCCAACCTCAAGCAGTGTAATGAAAACTAACTCTACTGTCAAGCACACAAAACTCTGTGTGATAATTTACACTGAAAAGCAACTAAGTGGTAAAGCACCTAATTTTCTACTGCTTGAGGTACTTTGGGTATCTCTACACCACTTTTACTGTACAGGTGCGTAACTCAGGGAACACAGATTATGCTCTGGCCATCATGAACTAAACTGTTAGACACAGTGATGTTCAACTTCAACATGCCTACACAACTTCAAGGATTCAGCCTTCTGACCTTCACATTTTTTTCCTCTTCTCAACTGAGCAGATTTGCTTATCTGCTGAACCTTTTGTATTATGGGCTTGTGTTCTTTCATTCAAAGATGCTAAGTACAGATGCTTGACCACAGCAGAAATAAGATACTCCAATAAGCACTGAAAAAAGACCTGCCACACAGCTGAAAATGATGGTAGAGCCTCAAAGTGCTGAAGAAACTCCATATTATGAGGTAAAATATGAAACAAATGATAATGCAAACCATACACACAACCTCAAAAAAGGGTCAAAAAAAGCAAATCCAGAGCTAGAATGTTCTTGTGTTTTTCTGTTAAGGGAGTTCAGAGGCAGAGAATTACCATTACTTTATGATCATGTAATGAAAGCACTACCCCTACAGCACATAGGATATAAAAATAACAAACTTTAACAGTCTCTCTCTCCCTGACTATAACAAATTGAAAGTCCACAGTTGCAATTCTGGGACACATTTTCCCAATGATCAGCGAGCAACCTAAATTGGAATACTTCATTTGGAAGGGGCCTGCAAACATCATCAAATCCAACTGCCTGACCACTTCAGAGCTAACAAGAAGTTAAAGCATTTTATTAAAGACATTATCTGATAGTCTCTTGAACGCTGACAGGAACTGTTGTGTGTTGACAGAAAAGTATTGTTCTGGAAAGATCTCTACAGTACTAGGAAAATTCAGTACTAAAATTTCAGCACTACGCTACTTCAATTACTACCCTGAAAAAAAGTTTAATACAGACTATATTCCAAGATACAATAAAAAACCCACTTAGTCGTGAGTACACATGACTTGCTGAGTCTGCAAATCTTGACACCATTATATAATGCAGTAACTCTGTGTCTAGATCACTGTTGTGTAATAACTGTCAATAGCTAATGCTCGGTGAAGTTAGGTATCAAGAGACAAAGAAAAGGGAAAGCAAATTAATAAGATATCTGAATCTTTGCATTTGTCAGAGTATTCACACAAGACATGAAAAAAATCTAAAATTTACATCCATCCTATGAGCCTGAGCTCCACTGTACAGAGTGTATACAATGCAGAGTAGATGTTAGGAGTAAGAGGAAAGGGGAAGGGTGTGGGGAAGGTGAGGATGAATCCCCTGGCATTTAGCCTTTTGTTACCTCAGTATTTAAGACATAAAAGAGGACTGTTTATAGAAAACAATTCCATATGCCTTTGACACAGCAGCTGTAGCCCTAAATGGAAGATGCCTGCCAGTGTTAAAGTAGAACACAATTCCTGTTTTCTTAAGGGAAACCATTTCTGTCTTATTCTTTATTTCTTGTTTCTGGATGACACATGAGGTAAGGCGGTAACAACAGCCTTACCACTGAGGAGCGATGAAAAAATAGCATAACACTACCTGACTTTCTCCTTTTGCTCTTTTAAATACTACTATTCAAACCATGCTCTGCTAACCTAATTTGAGTAGAATTTAGAACTATATTTATAGCAGCTTTTCTGCTCTGGAAACTGCTTTCACTTGCAGCAATCACGTTCTCTAGTAATTAAGTTTTATATTATAAGCTACAGTAACTGTCTCTGAGCAAAACAGTTTAAGGTAAGCCTGCCTGCTTTTGATCCCAATTTCCTAATAATTATGGATCAACATCTCCACTCGTGTTCCTGTCAAGTGTGATGAGTTCATGGGGATTGCTTGCGTCAGTTCTTTTCACAGGGGAATTAAGCTGCATTCATAATGCTGCAGAAGCTAATGCAGAGTCAGCAAGTGGCAGTGCCTTTCCATCACAGAGTCCTCTTAAATCATGCTCGGAAGGAGGGGTGTAACAGAAATAGCATTAGACAGAAGTGAACACTACATATCAAATACTCTGAATCTTTGCCCAATTTTTGAGCCAATCGCAAGAGCACCATCAGATTAGAAAATCTGGAGGGTTTTGTCCCCCCTTTTGATGCTCCTTGCAGAAACAGGGCTGTAAGAACACCCACCCTGTTGGCCCCAGGAAAGGTAGTCAGTATGCTGAAGAGTCAGCCGCGATTTTCATGTCCTGAAGTTTGTTCTCAGCTTCCAAAACTCAGGCTGCACAGCTGAGCCAGGGCCCATGTGACAGTGAGTCTGCCCAGCTCCTGCTAAAATGAGGTCTCCCTGGCTATCTCCAGCACACATACTGTTCTTGCAGACTGAGCCTGTCATCACCAGCTGTACCACCTGCTTGGACTCCTGGGGCCCTTCTGCAACTCCTATTACTGAGCCATTCACTTGTTATAGCTTCATCCTGGCAATGGGACAAGGCAATCAGTGAAGACACTACTTCTCTCTGCATCTGAAGAACACAATCTCCTCTCTGAGGCATCAGAAGATGACCGGTATCACCTGTCAATTCCACCTCTCCCCATGAGCATAGTTCTAGCCATGCTCTAGATCCTTTCACACCTCTCTTCAGAGCATCCTCACTGTTAAGCATGAACAAAAGGTTTAACTGCAGGACTGCACAGCTGAGGAAAGGAGAGGGCCCTATCAGGCTGTGTGTCTGATGCAACTCACAGAGCAACATGCTCCCGTTTCATTACAGAAGCCATGAAAAACAACAAAAAAACCACCATGAACTGCACCCCACTCCTTGCTTCTTTGCTTGGAGATACTTGGGCTGCACCTGGAAAGAGCTGTGGATTTTGTGACAGAGAAGGCACTAACTGTGGTGCTGCCCAACCATGTGTGGCTTTTCCCACTTTCTAGAGGAAGGTCTGAAAATGTGTCCTAGAGCTAGGAAAAATGACAAAGTTGGCTAGGATGTAGCGGGCAGGGTGGTGCCTGAGGCTATGAGGTGCTTATCTAGCCAGGCCACCTCTGATCTAAAGTTGTCTTCTGCAGTTATAGACAACTGAAAGGCCCAGGCAGTTCTGCAGGTTCATAGGACCTGTACTGATCAGCAAATGACCCCTTTAATTCCATGTCTCATCTTAGAGATTTGCCAGTCTCAAATGCTTAAGCAGAAGGCAAATTAAATCTTATTTTAACCATGGAACTACTTGCCCCATAGAAGGATTAGGCTGGAATACATCAGAAGTCCCAGGAGACAAGAAAGGGTTTGATGCAATTTCTTTCTTTCCAAATGTGTAAGTAGCAGCATATATGGTCCATGGCTTGGAAAATAGCACTGAAGAAGACAGCTATAAAAAGCAGGTTTGTGTCCCCAAAATTCAATGGTATAGACAAAACAAGTTTTGAAAATAGGAAAACATTAAATGTATATTTAATTAAATTGCACCTAACACAGAAAGCACAGCCCACAGCCTCCCAGGAAAAGCAAGTTTATTGTGATTTGTGCCATTCTCCCAATGTGACCTAGGCCAGGCTGGACAGTCTGTTCTTCAAGGATGGATGTGGTTTAAAAGCAAAGGAACAGCCCACACTCTAATGCAGTACTTTCTCCCTACTATAGGTTGATTCTTCATCAACCAAGGACAAGATGGCAGATGGCCTGTAGACATTTCCTAGCACAAGTGAGGAAAAAAAATCATCCGATGCATCTCTGCCTAGATGAAGGCAGAAACTCCATTACTCATCTACATTAGTGCACAGTACAATGAAGAATCCTTTTTTATTTTTTAGTTTTTTTAACTCAGGACAAGGAACAGCAAGATGTAAATTTTAATAAATTCCCCATCTACAAATGTCTTATACAATCCTTCATCTCCCTGGAGAGATAAGCTGCTACACCTTCTCCTTTGCAGCCTATACCACTATTTATCTCATGTTTATAATGAAGCTATTAGTGCATCTCCATGTACTTTACAGTGTAGCTCCATGTACTTTACTACTTCCTGGGAGACTACATATCTCTTTCCCAGTCCATGTGCAAAAGCAATTCCATTTATAATCATAGAATGGTTTGGGTTGGAAGGGATCCTTAAACTTCTCATATGTTTCTCGGTTCGTGTTCTGTACTGCCCAATTTAGGCTATGTCAACTTCCGACCTTTGTGGAATAAGCACCCAATTTTATAAAAGCTTGTGTAAATTTTTTGCCAATTAGCGAGGTTGCACTGTCTTTCAGCTTTAGCAACATATATTGTTTAGCCTCTCAAAGGTACCTCTAGGGTGTTCATCCCCACCAAATTATCTGTGCAATGCATAAGTGATAAGATCCTCACAGGATGGCAGTTAAAGCAGATTTGCTGCCAGTGCTGACACGGCAAAGCAGGCTAACACCTTTCTACCACAAGAGAGTAAAGCAAAAATGCTGTTAAATTTGGAGGAAGACTTCTGGGAGCCAAGCTCTGAACAGCTATAGGAGCCAGAAATCCTCCATGTCAGCAATGCACTTAAAAACAAGCCTGCCTGACTGGAATTACTTATGTGCTTATGTGTTTAAAATTATATACGCACTGAAGTCATTGCCAAACTGGGCCTGCTGGCTAGATCTGACATAGATAAGCCAAAATATTCCCTAACCCAGTATGTACCAATATTTCGGCTGTAGAACCTGTACAAAGATCTGTACCATTAATACGTAACTGAAGCCTCGACTTAAAGACTTTGAAGGACCTCGTGCTAACCATTACACTACTGCACACAGGTGAATCTGCAGCACAAAACCAGACGTAACCTGCAGAAAAAAAGGAACTGTCTTGATTTTGTGGACAGCTGTGTCCATGCTTCCAAAACACACTTTTGTGATACCTGGGGCAAAACAATACCAAATCTAATTTCTGAACGAGGGCACAAATCTCAGACTGAATAGAATTCTTCTGGGTTGTTATCTGTTGAGCCTTTCATCTGCGTTTGCTTCTGGCTGATGTAGTGACACCCCAGCAAAATGGTTTCTAAGAATAACTTATGCATCACTTAGACTGCCTGCCACATAACTTGGGGCTGAGCACTAAGGCACAGGGAATTAGCTCTTCATTTCCATTTGTGGCCCTTAGAAGAGAGCATTGTTGATTCAGCTGTTTAGTACAAAGAAAAATCTAGTATCTGTTCCATTTCAAATCAGGTGGGTAGGTGAAAATTCAGGGCTGACAGATCAGTCAGACGGACTGCAGGCAGAAAGACTGCACATAGTCAGGATTTTCTCTGGCGTGATCCTATTTATGAACATTGACCATGAGTTCCTCCTTCTGTCAATAGATGAGGAATAAAAGAAACAGAGAGTTTCTAAGGTCATAGTTAAAAACGCCTTTGAAGGCAAAATTGTTGGTGTGGAACACCTTTAGGACTGTCTTAATCTTATTTCACTGTAGGGCCAAATTGAAAAAATAAAAAGGGCATAATTAAAAGTCCCAAAGTGTTTCTGAAAGCTCCTACTCAGCTGCTGCATAACCTTGAAGCTGTCTGAACTCTTTGGCTGACTGAACTAGTCAGGCACCTAACACTACCTCTGCACATACCCAAAATTTCCCATTGTGGCAAAGCAGAGCAGGTCAATATACAGTACAATATCACCAAGGCAGACGCTGCACCTCCACTTTTTCCTCAAAATTTACCAGAAGAGGTTCAGTTATATTGACATGTTTAAGAAAGAAAGAAAAACAGGTGACTGCACGAACACACAGGTTTAAATTCCAAGTGATGTTCCCACACACTAACAAAGGGCAAGATCTCAGATGCAGTGCTGTTTACACCACTGCCTGCTAGCTAGTACTAGTTAAGTTGCATTGCCAAGTAGGAAAGTGTCTAACTGTCCTGAAATAAAAGGGGAATTAGAATAGTCTGCCATGATGATAGCAACATACTATCTAAAGTTTTGCCACTTCCATGATATAAATATTTTATATATTCTGAGTGAAAACATGCACTACAACTGTAGTATTGCATCTGTGGAATAACTGGTGACACTACCTACATTAAAAACTAGTTGTACACTAGTTGTATATACAGAGTCACCCCACCTCTAGCGTATATACTCTACCTGCATTTAAATGTGCCATTTTATGATTACATCAGTCACTCTCATAATTAAAACAATTTTGGTGGGACTTTCTTTAGTTTTAAAACAGAGAAAATAAAGGCCAAAGTAATTTCAAGTGCAGGGATTTTTTCTTTAAATGTGCTCCTCATCACAGCTTGGTACCAAATATGTTAGAAGGAATTTCTGACTTTTCTCTCCTTCAGGCCCATGAGATCAAGGCTGACTTACACTAGTGCATATTCATTTGCCATGTCTTCTGCTACTGGTCATGGTTAAGAGGTTTCCACTCCCTGGATACTTAACCCTATTCCTCTGACAGAGTTCTACTCGTCTCAGCTCTTCAACTGATTATTACAGAATGCAGTCACAGAATCACAGAATTTCTAGGTTGGAAGAGACCTCAAGATCATCAAGTCCAACCTCTGACCTAACACTAACAGTCGCCACTATACCATATCCCTAAGCTCTACATCTAAATCTGACTCTATAAAAAAGTCTAGTTAAAAATACGTATATATTAAAAAAGTAGATCAACTAGCAGAACTGAGATGACAGGAACTTTTGGAGAGAAGGTCATAACACATAGTTAGATCAGGTACCTCTTAAAGGACTGATTTGCCCCTCTCTCTTTGTCCTGAAACTAACTAGTCTTTGGGTGAACAAAAGCCTTTTTGTGCAGGGTTTGTATATTGCCTTCCTGCTTATGTTGACTGGGGCTCTCAGGTGCTATTGTGATAAAAATAATTATATAAATAAATAAAAAGAACATGAATTAATGGAAGATTTATATAATTCTTTGAAGTAAAGCTTACCTTGATTTTTTTCAGCCTAAATATTACTATATAGCCAAGCTCCTCTCCCTCAAAGCACTTGATGGATACATTTTGGAAGTAGTCATGAGCATCTGCCTAGAGCAGGGAGTTTTTTAAGTTTTACTAAACCCTTTCTGGGCTTTGGGTGCTATTGAGGCCTACAGGTATTAATAAAGATAATTTGATTTTCAGATAGATGCAATTTAACTGCTCACAATCCACTTGCTTCAGTCTGCCACGACAGCACAAATATTTTGAACATTTATAATGTTTGCAAATTTTCCAGTCTCCTCCTTTCCAAGACGATATTAATTAGCAGATACGGAAAAGCAGTAAAAATTCATACTTCTCAGGCCAGGCTGACTTCCCAATCAAAGCTAGTGTTGCTAATTGTCTTTGAAATTATTTATGTTTCACCAGTATCTGAAGGCCTCAGTGTAAAGCAGAGCTGGGTTGGCCTGGCATTACATAAAACTCAGAGACAAATTCTGTCTTGAAGTGCTTTCAGTCTAAGTAGGTAAAACAAACAAACCACATAAGAGGAATGCAAGGGCTGAAAATTGACTTGTCTAAGATCACACACTAAGTCAGGAATGCACTAGTCTCACTTGCATAACTATTACCAATAAAGTCAGCCATTATTTTTTCTTCAAAAGAAAAATCTATTCAGCATGATGGTCAGTTCCTGCCTCTGTCTCCACTGTAGAAAACAATTACCTGTGCCTATTAATTGTGACACTTGACAACTACAAGGACTTAAGAAGTTTTAATTGCTGGTTCTTTCCCACTGTGTAAAGAACTGAGGTTGAAAGTCTGATCTCTCTTTTGAGGGACTGTGTTGGCAAACGAGGTCGTGCTTGTTTCATATTTAACTGGCTCCCTATCCTCAGCACTATAGATGCTCAAATGCTTCAAAGACATGGCTATGATGTTCAGTAACAACTATGGCAGCATTCAAACAAACCTTGTACTCAGAAGAGCACAATACAAGAGGCTTCTTCTCAGAAATATCCCATTACATACACACTCATTTTCAACTGAGACTGAATTAGTCAAAACCTATTCAATGTACTTATGTTAACACTACAAATCCCTTTGGATTGCAAATCAGATCGGCAGAAACAGGAAGAAAAGGCTAGCTAAGACATTAGGAACAATTCAGGCATCCAAGCTCACAACAGTTATGACTCAATCTGGCTTGATTTCTGGTAGGCAGATTAAAATGCATTGTTTGTACCAAATAAAGCATGACTAACAGTATCCCCTTTGTCTGCCTCTTGCACCATGCTGCTGCTAGGAGACAATCCCCCCTACTGGTGACACACACAAAGAGACTTTACCTTCACTTTGCTGCTCTTACGGGATTTTATAGTGGGGCAAGTCTGGGTCCGGCGATGCAGAACTGTTCAAGTAGCTCTCTGCTTCCCTTTATCTGACCAAGTCCTAGGTCAGTATGGTGAGGTCATTGCTGGATTGTTTCTATTCTTCAAGTTCCTCTAATCCAACTATTTTATCTAAGAAATAGCAAAGTTTTCTTAGTAGTGCAGTTGATGAATTACATACTAAGGAATGCGACTCTAACCCCCCACATTAACTTTTTTTTTTTTTTTTTAATTTTGTTTTATTCTTAGAAGAGCTAACAAGGCTCGTTTCCTCACTGTAGGCCACATGGCCGTAGGAGTGCATTATCATTTCTTTGACCCACTGGGCAGGATGCTGTCATCTTTGTGAAACAATAGGGACATTCTTAATTTAGACTGAAAAGCAGCTTAATAGAAATTCAAGTGATGTAATTTGGGGGAAACAAACTCCCTTCTGTTTGTCTTGTTTCTGTATCCACTAGAAGGTCAAGAGAAAAATTTAAAAACATCTGTAGGTAACCACTGCATATATATTACACTCATTATTTTATATTATACTGCATATAATAAACGTAGCCTTTACTTCTGAGCCCAGCTTTAGTTCAGGTGAGATAAAAATACCAAAATGCTCAGAAAAGAAAAGTTACAGGTCTATGAGAACACAGAAATTAGATGCCTAGAAAACACCAGAAATGAAGTAATGCGTGGTGAAGGACCAAGCTATATCTTGAAGTAGGACTGAAAAACTTGGTTACCTACTTCAACTCCCAGTGGATTCTGAAGTCCCACTGGAAGCCTTTTCTTTTTCCTTATTCTTTCTATTTTAATGAGCTAGGGACTACATATATCAGGGCGCTACTGTATGGTGTAAAACTACCTGTATGTTTGTTCCTGGGACCAAAGAAACTGAATTCTTGCTGGACTCATCTTTGGGAAGACCTTCTTTTCCTAAGCCTCGTGTTGGTCCCTCCATTCCCACTCAATACAGAAAGCTGACAATTGTGCCACCTATCACCGCATTGCCTCACTACACCTCCTCCTAGGCCACCAAGTTTTAGCCTTTCTGGCTTCCAAAGTTCTATTTTAACAGGATCCACCTAATTCATTTTTTTCCCTACTTACGTTTCAGAAACTCAGACTGCAAGTACTCATCATTTAGGCAATGCAGAATGCCTCCAGCTGTAATGTAGCACACATAGACTACTTTAGAAAATGTAATTATTGGATTGGAGTTTTCATCACATCTCTGAAAACATAATCTCTTATAATTTGAGATCTTACTGTGCTACCACCTACTAACACACTGACTGAAGTCACTGAAGTGGAACTGCTCTTTAGTCTCACCATGATTAACACCTGCCACAGGAGATGTAAATTCCCTAGCAGCTGTAAGCTACCATTAGAGCAAGGTTGAATTTTCCTTTATTTTATTTTCCAATCAAATAATGAGGAAAAATAAGAAGCAGTAAAAGACACGAGAGGCAACATCATTTTCCACTTTCCCTTCTTCTTTTCCCCTTTCCCAAACACAAGAGATTTATTTTTCTTTCAGAATTTGCTTTTGAAACTTTAATTGCTGGTTGGCAAGTTTGTTACATTATTTTTTTCTCTTCCCATACTTTGTGTGGTCTATTACATTTATACTACCTTAACTACAAAGTCTACACCCTGCACCAATAGGTACTTCCTAAAATATCATTCCCACTTTATGAAATATTTCCTGTAGGTCTGAAGAGAACTGACTGACTGCATGATCCCAACAGCTTTTACTACCAAGCAGGGTAAGTACATAAAAATACTTTCTTTCTTGACATCATGTTTCCAAGCAGGCAATTCCACAACAGTTTTAATCAGTCATTCATGGTAAAGCATGTGGTGGAACTTAGGGTTGCCAACTCCCAAGTATTTAGGGGATTGTTTCTTCTCCACTTCACCTCTCCCATAACTCTCTCTACTGGGATCTCCAGGTTAACGCAGTTTACGCAAGATAACCTAAATTTCCTGCTGTGTTTCCAGTCCACATATTGCCAAAAATTGCCAGAAAATTTTGAGAACACAATGCTTAACACTTTGGTTGTTTTGTGATCTTCTTTATTTTGAAACTAACGTCCAGTTCTGGTGGAGGAATGGGTTGGGATATGTGGAAATACAAAAGTTTGTGCCCACACTGTAAAGAACCTTCTATCCATACTACAAAACATTATTCTAGATGATATCTTAAGGTATTGATTTGTTCTAGTCATAGACAGATCTTGATGCTTCTCAGCTGCTGCAAATAGAGTAAATGATGATATACAAACAGTAATGACATGCAAAGCAAATATTCAGCTGAATCCTTTTCTGGATTTGAGAGATCTACTTTTGTTATTGTGTCCTTAGTTTCTAATACTCCTAATTAGCAGCTGTCTCCAATCTTTTAATGAGCCTGTACTATCAGTGCTGAAGCCACATGCTGCTCAGATAGCCCTTCTCATTTTAATGGGAGTTAAATTGGGGTTTAACTTTTACTCCTCTCCCAGGTTTCTCAGCTGTGAATAATCCTCAGAGCTCAGGGCTTTTGTCAATACTCGTTACCTGTGCCTTGCTGCGAAATCGCTGCTACCTGTCCTAACATGTTCTTTGACTGGACCAGCTGACAACTGTCTAAAAGCAAAATGAAAGGCAGAACAACAACAAACTCTCCTAAGCTTAATTGTGTGGTGCTAAAAACAGGTTACATCATCAACTTTAATAATTTTCAGGGATTAATTAAAGGATAACATTTGCCGCAAAGGAGTTTAAGTGGCAATAAATAGCTTTTGTAGCTGATTAAATGCCAAAGCAAAACTGATCAAGGCAACTGATAATTAGAAAACTAATTTAGTGCCTTGAATAGATCCCCTCCATAGATGCAAGTCATAACGTGACAGACTAGCGGCAGAATAATGAAAAGCCGGAGCCTCCTTATCTGTGCAGAGCATGAAAATGCTACTCAGCCCCAAATTCAGGTTGATCCTCACCTTCCAAGAAGCAGACACTGACAAGATATAAATGAAAATAACGACTTCGCAGGGCCGTGGAGCCCCGGGAGAGCCCCACCATTTGCTGCCTGCTCCCGGAGGGTGTCTCTAAGCAGCGCTGAGGCGGTTCCTGCTGGAGGGTGGGCACCGCGTGCTGCTTAACGGCCTTCGGGATCGTTAACGGCCGCTAACGGTCGTCAACGGCCGCGTGCCGCCTGCCCTCTGAGCGCGCAGGGCCCGGCGAGCGTAGGCGCGGAGCTTCAAAGACAGGCGAGGGACAGCTGCTTGCGTGATTTTGAGGCCTTTTATCGTTCTTTCATTACTACTTCAAGCGCGAAGGTAGGAAGGCAGGCTGGCTGCCGCACCCTCGTGGCTGCTGCTGGGCCTCGGAAATGGTTTTGTGTGGGTTTTGGGGGTGTCTGAGCAGGTGCCAGAAGGTGCCATGTGCTAGCAGCTGCCTGCCCCTTGGGCTCTGGGGCCCCCAGGCTGGCCGGTGTCTGCCCCCGGCTGGCGGTGGTGTGCCTGGCTTCTTGCTGCGGGTCGGGGACGCTTTTCCTGCTTAAGGGGGAAGACCACAACGTGGTGGGCTCCTGTGCGCAAGGGCTTCAAATCTCTTCCGTGATGTTTCTCTTTCCTTGGTGCTTCAGTGGTGGCTTCAGGAGCTGTGGCCGTTACCCCATATTGGAGCCAAAATCACTGCCCGGGGTTCTTTGAAAGAATCTTTAGGGAATCAAATTAAACTGAGCTAGGAAGGATGGGTGATGGCAAATGCATCACATGTCCCTTGCTCTTCCCTGTAGTTCCTTGACAGCACACAAGCCCATATAAAGTGTTATGGTGGTGTTCTGTGGTGTGTTTTTTTTTTTTCCTCCACTCTTCCTGCTTTGTTCATTGACCTGATTTTCAGCTGATAAGTAATACGCACAGCCAAAGAGTGATGTAACTTGTGACTGCAGGAACACACAGTTCCGCATTTTATAAACAATAATTAACTACTGCTGACTGTACCAGCTGTGAGAAGCCTGAAATGCTGATCACATCTTGCGGCTTTTACCAGGGCAGCAGAGAAATCAGAAGTATCAACTTTGAATTCTGCCACACTGTCCTTTCTGCCTTGCAAATTAACTGATAATTTAACTGATAAGATGCTTAAGAGGGTGAGCATTAAATTAGTTCTAAACAAAGACTGGAGGGACTGACTGTTGGTTTGGCTAATGTGCACAATTCTCCTCTGTGCAGTCTGTTGTAAAGATAATTTTCTTGAATTGGGGTATGAGCAGTGTTTTGACTTTATGTACAGATAGGAACCTTATTTATATTAATAAAGGTCTCCAAAGCTCCAAAATGAACGTGAAATAGCACCTCAGTGCTTGCAGTATGGTCTACAAGATTGTTGTGTTTCGTGAGTGATGATAGAGGCACCAAGGATGAACAGTTGCAAGTGCCCTGGAGCATTTTATAATTTAGACTGCATGAGGGATGTGGGCAGCATGTACAAACAGATCAAAGGCTTTAGGCTTTTTCATAAAGCTGTAGTTATTTACAGAGTCAAAAGTTGATTTTGTTCCTAAATGACGCATTTCTGATTGAGATGAGATGATGAGATACAGGAATCAGAATGTGTTGCTTTCCATGAGTTAACATCTTCCTTCTCTGGCTATGGCAGAGATCATATACCATTTGACCAGTTAGATTTGAACATCTGCATGAAGTGTCCCCCTTTGCCTATCATTAGACTTTGCTACTTAAATTCTTTACTTCTAGGGCACTGGACTGTGATTGATAATTAAATTGCCATACATGCAGCATGAGTCTTATGAAATGGGGTCAGAATATGTAAATGTATCTGGAAAGAATAATATTTATTAAAAGAGAATAACATATAGAAACGGTAACAAAAAAACATACCACAGCTAACCTGTTGATTCAGGTACTGCTGGTATACTGGTAAGTATTTCTGTTTTCTTGGTGGAGTATCTAAGCAGCCAGTTCGCATAAACTATGAAATGTAATTACTCTGGCATGGGAAATCTCTGGCAGGTATTTACAGTGTAGCATCGTCCCTGAAAAAGCCCCTGGAATGAGAGTGTATTGGAGACACAGGCAGCATGTTCTGATAGCTTAGCTATTTCTGAGCCTCTGACTGAGCTGCAGGTTAGTTCAATTTACTATGATACGGGGACAGCCCTTTGGCAGGATGCAGTATATTATTAGTCTTCCTTTCTCCCTGTTTCAAAACTCCATGCCTCCCTACACTTCTTGCACTTCATGTACGTGAGTCTGAATGTATGGGTTTGAAGATGCTGTTCTCTGGATCTACTTCATTCTCTCTCCTCAAAAAGGAAATTGAGCAGTAAATATTTTCGTTTAGCATGTGGAATTCTCCTCTTAGCACTCAGCAAATCTTCATCTGAATTCTACTCAAGAAAAAAATACTGCAGGCCACCATATGTTGGTTGTTTACTTGCTAAGTTAATGTCAGACACCCAACACTGAGTTTTGTCAGCTGTCCATGTGATGTAGAGCTAGGAAAATAGTACAAGTTTTGAGTTCGTGACCTTTTTAAGGTTTGGTGGAATGAAAGGAAGGAGAATCTAACAAAGTTCCTAGATCCATGTTTGAGCTCCCTAGTGTTATCAGGCTTGGAGTAATTTGTTGCTTCCACTATTCTTTTATTCCATTTAAAGTATTCAGTAATTGGTGTGGTTTAGCATTAGAATTTGTATAGTCCTGTACATATTTAGATACTAAAATGGATTTTAAGTGGCAACTCTTTAGTCAGTGTAAATTGAGTCTTATCCCTGTTGCTTAAAGCTCTAGCTTTTTTCATCTCAGGATGTTCATTTACGTGAAAACTTCAGATCTTGAAAACCAGGCTTTCATCCTATTCAGCTGTACATTCCTCCTGTTTATTTTAATGAGGTCAGCGGTGCACCAGTCGTGATATTATGGTAGTTCCTCCTTAATCCTACTTGCTTTATAAGGTCTGTATTTCTTTTCTTCTTTTACAAAGTATGGCCCTAAGTCCTTACCACACCTCCTACTGCACAAAATCCAAGCCTTCCTCTGAACATAGATTCCCCTGCTCCTGCCTGCTTCTGGTACCAGTCTTTATAGCTTCTGAGTATCTCACTATCCTTATAAATCCATTGTGAGATTAAGTGATAGTATTCATTGTACCTTGGTCTTCCTCTGTGAAAGCAGTGAAAAGACAAGTCTTTATAATTTAGTTCCCTGCAGTGAAGTGTCAGAAAACTATTTTTATACTTACTGCCATGAAAATTAACAAGTTATCATTCAGAAAGACTTCAGTCTTAAGTGATGGGCCTCATAGTCTTAACTGCTTCCAACCACTTCCAATAGAGACTTCTGTTTACTGAAATTGTGCTTTGAGAGGTATAATGCACTTCACTTGCCTGAACATGAGCCAGCAGTGTGCCCAGGTGGCCAAGAAGGCCAATGGCATCCTGGCTTGTATCAGGAATAGTGTAGCCAGCAGGGCCAGGGAGGTGATTGTCCCCCTGTACTCTGCTCTGGTGAGGCCTCACCTTGAGTGCTGTGTTCAGCTTTGGGCCCCTCACTACAAGAAGGACATTGAGGCCCTGGAGCTTGTCCAGAGAAGGGCTACAAAGCTGGTGAAGGGCCTGGAACACAAGTCCTGTGAGAGCGGCTGAGGGAACTGGGGTTGTCTAGTCTGAAGAGGAGGCTCAGGGGAGACCTTACGGCTCTGTACAACTACCGGAAAGGAAGTTGTGGGGAGCTGGGCGTTGGCCTCTTCTCTCAGGTTACTAGTGATAGGACTAGAGAGAATGGCCCCAAGTTGCACCAGGGGATGGGTTAGGTTGGAAGTGAGGAGAAATTTCTTCTCAGAAAGCATAGTCAGACATTGGAACAGGTTTCCCAGGGAAGTGGTGGTGTCACCGTCCCTGGGGGTGTTCAAGGAAAGGTTGGACCTGGTGCTTAGGGACATGGCTTAGTGGGTGACATTGGTAGTAGGGTGATGGTTGGCTCAGATGATCTTGCTCTTTTCCAACCTTAATGATTCTATGATTCTTGAAAATTCATTTAAGTTGTAAGTACTGGATCTATAAAATATTTCACATCATTGTACTGATAGGTAAAGCAAAAGATTTCTAAGTGTTCAATATGCAGATGTTCATATGGGCTAGTTGTGCAGAGGCACTGCTGACTGGGTAAAATTTTAACTGAGATGTCAAGTTGCAAGTTTAGATCCCTTTGTGTACAAGAAGTAGAAAGTATTTCTTAAAACCTTTTGTTGTGAATTTTTTGTGATGGCAAGAGGAATAAAAATGTGAAGACAAACAATTTCAAGGTTCTTGTACTATGCCTTGTAAATAAATGCCCAGGTTTGTGTAATAAAATTACAGCTCTTTTTAGTAAGAGCTGGAAGTGTGTGCATTTGTGGAATTCATTATAGATCATAATGCTTTTGGTGTAAAAATGAGTTTATTGAAGCATTTGTGCTTTGGAAGCACCTTTTTTCTGACCCTGTACAAGGACAGATACAGTTCATAATTTTCTCATTGCATAGGACTATTGTGACTGAACAGTTGTAAATATCCAAACTTGAACAACTTATCACAGTATTTAAGCTATCAGAATGCTCATCATAATACTGAAACATTTTTCTTTAGAAAATGGAAATTCTATCAAAGATAAATTTAACAAAGATATTTCTAAGATTTTGATTGTTTTGTGTGAAGGTAAAGCTCTGAGGAAAATGCTCATGAAAGGAACATGTATTGGGCAAGGTTTTGGTAGCAGGAGGGCTGCAGGAGTGGCCTCTGTGAGCAGAGCCCAGGAGCTGCCCCATGCCCAAGGCTCAGCAGGTGGATGTGGCCTGAAGGAGGCCCATGCAGAGCCCATACAGTAGTAGGCCCCAGGCCTGTGGAGAGGAGCCTGTGCTGGAGGCCTGAAGCCAACTAATAGTTTCTGACAGAAATTCAAAGGTCCTGTTACTAGGGTCACTGGAAAAATTCTGATGAATATTTCCAGTAAGTGTGATTAGAGAGCTGACCTTGAAGTAAATCACTGATTTTAAATCACATGATTTAAAATATGAACTAATATTCAGTATAAACCATCTCCCTGCTTGATTTAGATAAAAGAAAAAACTACAACTTCCAAATTTTTGATTACAAAGTAACTTATTACCAGCCAAGTCAGTTACTGCTATGGTCCATAACTACTGAAAAATTGCCTTATGCCAAAGCTCTGTTTTAACACTGATGCCTACTTATATTAACACTTATGTAATTTGCAGTTCTTAAGCAAGTTAATCAAGTTGTATATATGTATTTCTATCTTGGAAGCTTTCTATCTTTCCTTACATGGCTTAAGTTGCCCTACTTCTAACAGAATTAGAACTTAGTGAGAAAGATGTCCCACCCAACATTCTTGTCTCTAAAACACAGAGGGATAGAGTTGACAGATGGACCACTTGGTGCATAAGGAGTTGTTTGTATGGTTGCATTCAGAGTGTTGCAGTCAATGGCTCAAAGTCCAGGTGGAAGCCAGTGATGAGTGGTGTCCCCCAGGGGCCTGCAGTTGGACTGGTATTATTTAATGTCTTTTGTGACATGGGCGGTGGCATTGCATGCGCCCTCAGTAACTTTGTGGCCAACACCAAGCTGTGTGGTGCACTCAACATGCTGAAGATAAGGAATGCTACCCAGAGGGACCTTGACAGACTTGAGAGGTGGGCTTATGTGAACCTTGTGAAATTCAACAAGGCCAAGTGCAAGGCCCCGCACCTGGGGCAGGGCAGTCCCAAACATGCTTACAGGCTGGGTGATGAGTGGATTGAGAGCAGCCCTGTGGAGGAGGACTTGACTTGGAGGTATTGGTGGATGAAAAACTGAATGTGGGCTGCCAATACGTGTTTGCAGTCCAGAAAAGCAGTTGTATCCTGGCTTGCATCAAAAGAAGTGTAGCTAGCAGGTTGAGTGAGGTGATTATTCTGCTCTCATGAGGCCCCAGCTAGAGTACTGCATCCAGGTTTGGGGCCCCCAACATAAGGACGTGGAACTGGATGGGCTTTAAGGTCCCTTCCAGCCCAAGCCCTTGTGCAGCTGTTTGGTGCTAAGAAGCTGACATCTTTGAAGCTTTCATTTCAGTGTATTTGTGGTGTAGCCTTGCTGAATACCCCTTTAACAGGCAGAGTGCAGTTAGAGGCATCCCAAAAGCATATTTCTTTCTTTAGTTTTATTGGAAATGAATTCAGTTCATACATTGTGAACCCTCTGCAGTGCAAACCAGATCATGGTAAGTGATATGCTTAGTTGGAAAGCATAGTTAAAGTCTTAGATTAGTACTCAGGTAACTAAAAATGTTTATAAATACACACTTTGTGCTCTGTTCCTGCTGGTGTCCATTTTGAAAATGTTAATTCATGGAGCACTTAAGGTCAGTAAGTACATACACCATCCTGAAACAGTTTGTTTTTTTCCCCCCTTTTCCTCCCTACCCCAGTTTTCCAGGTGTCTTTTTAATGTCATAACCAAGAGAGCCATCACTATGAGTATTATGGTTGCATAGCAACCTCAATGTGATAAATAATTAGTGTAAAGTAGTCCTTTGCTGTATTTTTTTTTTTTTTTACAACAAGAATACTGTGGGAACCCAACTGTTTACTACTACACTAACTAATGAAGTCTTGGAGAAAAACATGCAGTGTTTTATGACTAAACAAGAGTCAAATAACCTTATTACTTCTGGGCAATACCATGACATTATTGTACCAAGTTATCTTAAAGTACCAAGTATTCAAGCATTATAATTTCTCTGCTTATAGAACACCAAGCCCCATCCTGTCTCTCCTCCTTGGCTAATTAGAGCTGAAAGCACAACAAATATTTTATGTATGAAGGTAGCACACAGTTAAAATTAATATAATGCCATAGTTTCCAAAAGCCTTAAAATGCCTATTCAGCTACAATGAAAAAGTCATCTGTACAGAAACAAAACCCTAAACATGCACATACACAACATACAAGTTATATATTCCTAGTTTTATTTTCATGGAATGCTAATTTAGTTACAGTATGGCAGTTCATAACTACTGAAATGTGACATTAATTCATCTCCAATGCTGCAGAACAGTTTTGATTTTTATATATTGTTTTAAAACAATCTTATTTTACATAGTTGAGGTCTCTGGTGGTTTTTAAGCTCTGATGCTTAAGCACACAGCAAGCTACAAACCTTAGGTTTTATATTTATACATATAGTCTATGTATTCAGACAACTGCTGTAAGTTATCTATAATTAAATATTTATAAAAGTGCATATATTGGTACATATGCACATCTAGAAATACACTTTTGCTACTGCCTCCCTTTTATAAAAAGCTGCTTAACATACAGCCATATTATTTTCACTCACTGCTATAAGTCTTCTACTATCTTTATTACGTGATTTTAACTATTCAATTCCCTCAAACCGAATGTAGGTATTTCTATGTATGTTTTCCTAAAGAAAAAAAATCTGCCCTATTCCTGTGATAAGTTTTTAATCATGCATCAATTTAGTAAACAGTCACTTTAGCATGGATTTTAGAATCCTAGACAGTGTAAAATCTACTTCTGGAAAATGTTTGTATATTTAATTTCTTTTTAGTTACAAAAAAATATATAGGATTGAAACATACTGAATACGTGCATTTCTCAAAGCGGCTATGTTCTAGCCTTATAGATAAATTAAAAAAGCACACCCCTGCTAACAGGATGCAAATATGGCCTCAAATAGACCATTACCTGTATTTAGTATAGCTCATTACATTAAAAAGTTCAAGTCAGCTGTTCTCTCAAGATGGTGTCAAAAGACTGAAGAGTTTTTATACTCAAATATACAAAGGTGGGTGCACACACCTAGCGCCATTCAATTACTGAATACTTTCAAGGCTTCTAGGCTTTGCCTCTGGTGATACAAGTCCTGAAATGATCTGAATGAAAGTTTAAGTTGAAATATTTTTTAATACATCATAAAAGCAAGTTGTGTTTAAAAGAAAAATGTACACTGAACAACCTGAAGTAATCACTTGAAACAACTGTACAGAACTATTACAGATACAGAAAGAAAAAATGGTGGACTTACTTCAAACAGAAGTAATGCTTGTTAACATATGTAAAAACCTGCTTTGTTTTATTCTTCTACCAAGTAAGAATTTGCAGCCATTCAGAACAAGTAAAATTCAAACCACCTTGCAATGGTTACATTTAAAGTTCTTTTATACAGTGCAAATGTTTAAGACAGAATAACTCCCCAGTGAAACAGGTGACACTATTCAGTGCCAGTCTTTTGAAAATTCTTTCAATAAATCTATTTACACATTAAGCTAAAGGTTCACTATATATGCTTTGAAGTTTGCTGAATATCAGCAGAAAAATATGTGAACTAGCAGCAGTTGTATTACAAATATATGATGGTTACTTTAATGAATGCATAAAGTTTTCAAGACTGTATTCAGTATCATACTGTTCTTGATCCCATAGTTCTCCAAGGTTTTCGAGTACTGATTTCATTGATGCTTTCCCAGAAGAGGTAGAGGTATCAGCTTTTTCAGTTTTTCCATCCTTCAAAAAAAAAAAAAAAACCACAATCAATATAGATAAGATTTATTTCAGAAACATTTACTGATTGTGACCATATATTCCTAATTTTCCCTTTACAAGTAATTCTTACAAAATTGTTTAAGTCTGATTTGAAACATTCCACCTCCCTTACTCCTCTTTTTCAGAGAGCTAACTTCTATTCATCATTCTACTTCAGATGTTCATTTGGTTAACTTTTACATTTCAAAGCAAACCTCTTCCCCAGGCATTCTCTGGTTTTGGTAGCTATTTGTAAAAATGGCTCTCTACCTTGTCAAGAGTGAACAGATCAAGAAGCTGTTCTGTTCCCATGCTCTGTAGGCTTGCATTTTCTTGGCTGATTACTGTATTCGCAATATTCATTTTGAATTTCTGGAGACCCATAATCTTCTCCTCCAGAGTTCCCCTGGTTATCAGGCGATATACATTAACAACACGTTTCTGAAAGGGGAAAAAGAAAAGGTAAAAAAAAAAAAAAATAGTATCTTGGATATTTAAGAAAGCATAACCTTTTTATCTATGTGTCACAGATGGCCTGGAAACAGTTTGGCTTAGATTTACCCTTCAGTAATTGTACTTTCAAATTTGACTGATGTTAGGTGAAAAGAATGAGTATGAAGCTATACCAGTGGAAGCATTTGCAATTATGTCTGTGCTCAGGAACTTCATTATTTGCTGTTCTTTACAGCTATAGAGACTGTAACACCAGTCACTCTTTCCCTGTACAGGCATCAGAGAATAGTCCTTTGGATCTTCCCTTTACTTCCTTGTCTTCATTGCATCTTTCTCCGCCTTGAGGGATGATTCTGCCCTGGCCTCCTCTCAGCAGCACAGGAAGTACAGTAGAGAAGGGGGCATACCACACTGGGGATGAGATGAGAAAGTAGACCCTTTGACATCTGACATACTTGCAAGAAGACCATATGAACAAATACTAGGTTGAAACCAGAGATCACTTGTGTTATATGCTACACCTTATCCAAATCTGAAGAAAGAAGGGTTCAGTAAGAGAAAATGTATGGGAAATAAAGAGTTGTTCACCTGCCCAATGCGGTGCGCCCGGTCCATGGCTTGCAGGTCTCTCATTGGGTTCCAGTCATGTTCCACAAACACTACTGTATCTGCCCCTGTCAAGTTAAGTCCCAATCCACCGACATGAGTGGTGAGCAACAGAACATCAATAGATGGGTCATTATTAAACCTGTATGTAAAAATAAGGAAGTTAAGCATGGTGAAATTAAATAATAGAATTACGAACCTTAACTGTTTAAAGTTCCCTTGTATTCAGTGGTAGCTGATCTAATACTGAATAAGTAATATAAAAACATTAAGTAGTTTATTACTAATTAAGTTCTAAATGAAAAAATAAAGCTGACAGGTTTAGTGGTTGAAAAACCACAAAAGCTGTAATACTGTTCTTGTTCAGATTATTATACTGCCATTATTCTGCACCAACCCATCATCGCCATCTCCTCCACGTTCTCAGACACTTGAGTGTTCTTATTTCTTCTGGCAGCACGCTTAGATTTTTCTCTCATTTTTACTTCAGCAAAAGTTATGCTTCTAAGGATCCAAGCATATGCTTCAAGAGCCATGGTAAGCATGTAGTACAAAATAGCTCTAATGTTGCTATATACCAAGTCTTTTACGGGTCCTCCTCCAACAAGGAGTAGATTATCTTACAGTTAAGATGCTCTAATTTAACCAAGGTCTACAGAGACAAAAAAAGGTCTCCAAGAACAAAAGACTATAAAACAAAGCTGTAATCATCTCCAGGATCAGCATGATATACACAAAGGATAACGTAGAACACCGAGGTGATTCACAAGTTAATGCATTTGTTTTTAATATAAACCTCTTCATATGCCAGTTGTCACAAGTATACCACATACTCCTGTATTGTCTGCAATTACAGCCTTTACTATTAAAGTAATAGAGGAAGAGCAAATATTAGCACTCTTATTCTTGATCAGAATCAACTTTAAGATCTGTTTTTAAAACGTCATCTAATTATTTTCCAAAATAGGTAATACTTCAGTTCTGATGCAGTCTCTTGCTATTAACCTAAGCTTTCACTTGTGGAAATACTGTATTTATTAAGTAAATTAGGCAGTGATGACCTGACAGTGTAATACAAAAATCAGTCACAGGCTTGCTAAACTTCAGTATTTCTATATATACAAAGGGTCCCACGGGCAAGAACAACTTTGTACCACAAACAATATAACTCATGTCAATTGTCTTTCCATTGATCATGAACAGATACGCTTACCGTGAAACAATGGAATGCCTCTGGCCAGCAGGTATGCTACCATCTAGTCGTAAATAAGTAACTGAAGGTAACTGAGGTCTGAGAAGGTCATGCTCCACTATATCCAGCATGCTCTTAAGTTGACAGAAGATAAGTATTCTGTGCTGGGCCACAACAGCTTCTGTACCACTCTCTGAAGATCCACCATTCCCCAAACCACAGTCTAGCAGCAGCTTTAAGTAAAAGAGCATTAAATTAAGGTATATCAAAGTGACAGTAGATCCCATGTAAATACTGACATGGATGGACTACCAAAAGTATAAGAGAAACCCAGTCAATTATAGAAACAAGTCTGTAAATGACAGCCACTCAAATGACATAGGGGACGGTTGGGCTGTGGAGTCAGACTATGACAAATTTTCAAGAGTCAACAGAATATTAATTTTCTTCATTTTGTTTTATTTACAGTAGAATTTAAGTCTTTATCATCATCTAATTTTGTCAAGTTAATAGTCTCCTGTATAACATATATAGAGAAAATGCTACTCCTTGCTCTCACATTGCAGGAAGAAACAGAATAAAAGTATGGTTTCCAACAAGGCAGCAAAAATTATGTAAGCCTCATTGCTTTGAAACAAGTTTGCCCTTTCTGTTCTACCTCTCGTTCTGAGTTTCCATGGCTAAACAGAAAAATAGGGCATAAACCTTAAAGGAAATCCTTGTACTTTATTTCATCTGCTACTTAACTCATGTTTTATCAGTTTTCAAATTGGTGGAGTCAAACAAAACACCATGCCGTAACATCAATAGAAGCATATTAAGGCACAATGTGGAAGTCTACCTACTTGTTTTAAAGCAGACAACTTAGGTGCATGTTGGATATCTCGAAGGGATGAATTATGAGCTGCAAGCTGATCTGTAATTCTTTTATATTCTGGATGCTGGGTTGTTAACACTAGTGCTGGATGGTTGCATAGCTTTCGTAAATATTGCAATGCCTTTGATTATTAAAGAAATAATAAGAAACTGTTAGCAACAGAATAGTTACAGATAAGTATTGAAGCTACCTGGCCACATTCCACAAATTAGACTTTAAGGTATATTTTCATTCAATTAAAGTCACACCTTTAGATTAAGAAAACCTGTTAAGACACTAAAATATAATTTAAGCATAATAGCTATATATCATTACTGAGGCAAACAAATCCAAAATTCTAAATATTTTTATTAGACTGTATGGCCACAGTTGTCTAAGTTAACTATTATTATTTTCAGTTTTAGTTAAACACAGAAATATAATTACCATAAATAAGTGAATGAGTTAGTCAAAAATACTCAAAGTGTACCTGAAATACATGGCCTGTAGCTTTAAGCTTTGGTTTTTCAGTTTCTTCACTCATTGAAATTGAAGAAACTGTTTCATCAATATCACATTTGGCACGAGACTTGGCAAAGTCTTCGTAAAGCTGAACCTGTAAACCAGACCCCAGACAGAAGAATGAGTATGCATTTCCCCCTCCCCAAGAGGGATAAGATGAACAGTCAATTTTCAAATTTAATTTCAAGTTCAGGTCATGAATTTGCAGAAAACCAGAAACGTAGTTTATATGCAAAGCAAAATCATCATTAACAGTGTAATCACTTGTAAGTTACTTTCTTTCAACTTGGAAAGTGTTCCTTAAGAAAAATCTACAGGTGCCTGTGAGTTGTTCTTGTAGAACTATGACAGAAATTAAGCTAAAGAAATATTCTACTGGACTGAACTTAGTTTTCAGCATGTGCTACTACTATTTTTTTTTTGTATTGTAGCACCAGAGAATGTTAGATGTTATATCAAATTGACACAGGAATACAGAACTGCAAGGAGTTCCTTTCTGGTCTTGTATCTGTGCTAAAAAAAAACCAAAGCTTCTAACCACTTTTTAAACATACCTGTAAAGGACTGAGAATACAGTAATAATCTTGAATAATTTTGGGTGGAAGATCTTGCAGAACATCCTCTTTCATTCTCCTTAGCAGGAATGGCAGAACTTGGCGATGCAATGCTTCCATTGCAAGAACCCCTAAGTGAAGGGAACAGAAGCAGTAAGCATTGTAGAAAATACTTCCAAACATTCAGCACAAAAGAAACCCTTTTGTTGGAACTGGCTACACTTTCTCTTTTTGTTAGCAGTTCTCATTTACAAATACAAGAAAACCAGGATTTAATATTTGATTCTTACCAGCCTCTTGTTCACGACTGGAGCTTCGGGCATCTCTACTTGCCAATATTGGTTTGCCATAACGAGCTGCAAATTGGCGTTCAGTACCCAAAAATCCTGGCATAAGGAAGTCAAACAATGACCACAACTCTAAGACGTTGTTCTGAACATAAAAGAAACATTTGTTAAATTCTTTTCAAATGTAATGAATTGTTCCAAATTATCAGGAACGTTTCAATAAATATTTAACACTGCTAGAAGACTAAATGTAACACCTCAACACAATTTTGAACTGCTTAAAACCTGGGGTATTTTTCATCAGCCTAAGTCATATACTGTTTAACACCTAAATGGACTTTCTACTGTCTGATGTCTTAAGCCACACCCTGAATTCTTCTGGGCAACAAAACCCAGGAGATGCCAGTGGTCTTAGTCCTGGATGGGACAGATACTCCAGAGACAAATCGTTAAGACAGTGCTCAAAATCTAGCTCAAAATGTAGTTCTTAAAGTTTCCTGCTAATTTCACCAGAGGCATAACAAAATGCTCTCTCCCCTTTCCTGCCTAGTACTTTAAAAGTGGTAGTCTTTTTGCAAACTTTTGAGCCCCGTAATACCATGGATCCTGCACCCATTCGCCCCAGTATATGGACATACTGGGAAAGGAAAAAGATTGAGTTTCAAGCAGTTAGTAATTAAAAGCTTATTTTACAATGTTTACTTGGAACAGGACAACTCTGATTAGCAGCACAATAAAACGGAATGCAAAATAGATCCTCCTTCTTGTTTCTACTACTCACCCAGCTCCCTAGAAAAAAAGGATAGCAGTTACCTGGATTGGCGTCCCAGAAAGAATTATCCTGTAATTGGCAGTCAGCTGTTTTACTGCTTTTGATAGTTTTGTTTTTCCATTTTTTATTACATGGCCTTCATCAAGAATGCAGTAATTAAACTTAATATTTCTAGAAAATAAGAACATAGACTTAAGTAGCATAGCTTAAAGTTTTAAGCTATTAAAAACCTCAGAAAACAAACCAATTCTTACCTGAAGAAATCAATGTCATTTCTCACAACATCGTATGAAGCCACTATGAGATTGTGTCTTTTCACCTGGTGTTGTAATCTTAACAAAAAAGAAGTCATAACTGAAGCATTCCTTACATACATCTTATATTGCAGCCTTTAAAAGTACTGTCACAAGTTTTACCATGCCCACAAACCTTGCCTTTTCAGTTGTAAAGTGAATTACAAAACTGTGTGATATCTTACTATATACTATGCCTAAGTCATAACTGCAAAGTGCAAAATGTCTTACCTTGCTCTCTCAGTAGGAGGTCCTGTATAGTGCAGAGGATTAAGATATTCCTTGGAGCAAAACTTTCCCACTTCATCCACCCAGTGTCCTGTGAGTGTAGGAGGACACACCACCAAGGAGGGAAGAGGAACACTGTCCACCAGTTTTGTTCTTGCATATTCTTGAGCCCTTTAAGAACATCAAAACCAAAGCATGTGTTTGTTTTGGTGTTTGCTTTCTGTAGTTGTCTGTGGGGTGGTGGTCACAAAATAGCTGAAGTTGGAAGGGACCTCTAGGGGTCATCTGCTCTAATCCCCCTGCTCGAAGAGGGCCACCTACACTTGTTTAGATGTAGAGCTTAGGGATATGGTTTAGTGGAAGATTTGTTAGCGTTAGGTAGGAGATTGGACTCGGTGATCTTGGAGGTCTCTTCCAACCTAGACTATTCTGTGATTCTGTTTGCCCAGGACCACGTCCCGAATCATAACCAAAGGTAAAACTTGCTGTTAAAGTCCTTAAGATAGAACATTCATTTAAGCTTACCTGAGGCAGTGATCCCCTGCTAGAATACAAATGGACTGTAAAGTTTTTCCTAAGCCCATATCATCACAAAGAATTCCATGAAGTTTGTATTTATTGAGAAACGCCAACCAGTTAACTCCATCCTGAAATTAGAGAATAAAGAAGTGCCTCAGAATTAACAAGTAGCTCTTTTGGCTAGCTGAACTTCAAACAGTGTGTTCTATCATCTGTTACTGCCAAGTTATGAGTCATTTCCCTACCCCACATCCTTCATATATGAATACAAACTCCCAAAGTACAACTTGGTGTTGCACCAGAGTCTGTAATTTAAAAAAAAAAAAAAAAAAAAAAAAAGGATCGTCATAAATACATCTGTTACATCCTGTTCACTCATATCAGAGAATAAAGGTAGAAACATAAACAAGGAGGCCTGGCTTTGCAGTGGTGAGCTACCACAGGCAACCTAAGCAAGGCAGAGCCCATTGGCCATTCCCTGAGAAAAATTAAGAGAATCAAAAGAGGGAAAAAATAATTGAAGAAATGAAATTGAATGTGTTACTTTAATTTGATCTTCCTTACCCAAGAGTCTAATACGTACATTGTTCAGACAATAAAAAACAAACAGAACACAGACAAAAACAATGCACACCCCCAAGCAAAACGCCCAAATGACTCCCACCCTTCCATAAAATCCCATCAGACCAGAACTTACTGATCTTTTAAAATAAAAGTATAAGCTGTTACCTGCTGGTATTTTCTGAGCTCTGCTTTGATTGGTACTGGAATTTTATAATTTTCCAGTTTTTTTCCATCCAGTAATTGTTCCAAAAAGTGGCGTTCTTTAGCTTTCATTCGTATTAATTCTTCAGACATGTTTGGTGGATCTGGTATACCAGCCTAAAATAGTATTTTCAAAGCAGCAATGTTACGGCTACAATACTTAGATGATAAGAAATGAAACCTCATCCTAGATTAGACATTTTAAATAGATGGCAAAGATATGCAATCTTCTCAACTGTATAAATCCGTATTCTGTGCTATACCTGTTTGATTCCTTGCAGATCAACTCATCCAGAGTTGTATGCACAGCACAAATTGCCCTCCAACAGGCACAATGAAAAGCTTATATAAGCTTGCAAAGAAGAGGGGAAATCCTGGTCATGCTTGTAAGACTTTACAAAGACTGAGCTATTGTTCCTCTAACTGGGCAGTTTCTCTGGCTGGAGAATCTTTTGACACCTACTCCTTAGCCACAAGCTACTATCCAAAGTTAGATGTATTTCTCCGACAGATCTTAGTGGAATTACATTTAAAATGATACTTAAGTCTGTAGGACAAATTCAAACAGATGCAAACCGTAAAGAAAAAGAAAGTCCTAAAACCCCCCAGGTATGGAGCAGCAGACCATGACTTCCTAGGTATTTCCCATACCAGGCCAGAAGCCCAAAGAAAGTATTAGTGGATAGTGAGTACGCTTAGCAGGCATTCTTTCTTGTTAATAATACAATAGCAAAAGAGGCATTGATGTGTTCATCAGCACATCTCTAATCCCAGTTTTCTGGGCCACCTCCATTTTGAGGAATGTGAAACTCAAATAGAAACTAGAAATAGTAACTCAAGTTACTATTGCTTAGGGAGAGCTCCTGGCTGAGAAGAAAACCTCAGGTCTATCACATAATTCTACCATGTGTATGTTTAATAAAGGAAGAGGAAACTAACCCAGATTACATATGCTAGAAGCATTCTAACAAGGTATTTAAGTACATACACACAGACAACAGCCTACTTCTTTAAGTGCTCCTCCTACCCTCCCTTTTAAAAGAATTATGTCTTAAGTGTGAATACCATGCCAGATCATTTGGTTCAAATAGATTGTCAACTTGCAGCTGCTCACTAAAAATATGGAGGTCAGATTAAGCTGAACGATTTGTATAATAATCCTTCTCTCACTCATATTTAATTCTGGCTGAATAGAATGAATAATGAAATTGAGAATAAAAATACAGAAAACCGAGCACAGGTAAGTTCTCTCAATTCATTTATTGCAAATTCTTTTCTGTTCTACTCAATTAGAAATAAATATGACAATACAAATTATAAACTCCCAATTATATTCAGACCTGCAGTACCTTTACTTATCTATTATCTGAAGTAAGGTCTTGCATTTTTAAAAACAAAGTTTTTAACTATGGAGAAAAAAACATGAACTATCATACAAACGTATGTAAGCAGATGTTAAAACAAGTGTTCTACATTTTTAAGAGATGCTCAGTAAAGAATGGTAAAATAGCTTTAAAAAAATGCAAGCTACATATCCCACAGAACTGTATTTAGATGCGTATGAAGAAAAGCACTGGTGTGAATGGCACTGGAATGAACAGCAGCATGCCAGTCAGATTGTTCACCTTGCATTTGCTTCTGCTGTTCTCACTTTCAACTTAAACATTTTAGTGTAAGCATATGGAAAGTGCTTCATTTAAGGCAGGTTGCTAATTATCAGATTCTAAGGTTCTATTACACTACATTAAAAAAAAAAATCAAGATAGTAGCAGATACTAAATCAAGTAAACTGGCTTTTTTTCAGTTTAAAACATGCAAATGAATTCTGAACTGTGTTCTGTTACCATCTGGTGGTGAAAATAAGTTACTTGGAAGACAAAGTCTTTGAAGTGCAGTACTAAGTGTCTGATGCATGCATCTCGGAGGAAGAGTGAAAAAGAAACAAATCTGTACTGATTAAACACAACTGGATCATATATTTAGCATTCTACCAAAAGCTGGAGGTTGTGACTTTTGATTTTAAAAGAGCTAGGAATAAGTAACTGTACTCATCTCTAGACTATTCCTATTACTGCTATTTATTTTCTCTGTTTAAATCAGAGTATTGTTTTGTACGTGTTTCTTGACTATAAACAAACATACCTTTTTATTTTAACATTAATTTAGAAAATTGTTCATAAAGGGTCCAGTTTTACTCATTTTACATTATAAAGAATACATTGTCAGTTACCTGATATGGACTGAATGTGTATAAAGACAATGTTTACTCAACATGTAACAAACCAGAAACTTGGGCTTTGTGGCTGGTAGAAAAGGGGAGACAAAACAGTTCACATACTCCGTATACTTACAACTTCAGCTTACCTCAAGAGGCATTAGTCTAATTAGTGTTGCAAAGCACTGAGTAGCCATGAAACGTACGCTGTCTGTCTGATCACTCATTCTACCCAGAACTGGAACCACCAGAAGAACGATGTATGGAACAATACCTACATCCAGCTGTTCCATTACACCTGGATCAGCTATTAAGGAAATAGTTACTACCAGTTCAGGACTGTCTGACATCATTACACACCTGGCAGATTTCACACACAATAGATACAAGTCATTAATACATTACTCTAAACAAGATTTGTACTAACAAAGAAATGAAAAAATAAAATTGTCTGATCTACCCCAGTTAGATTTAGGGCCAGCCCAGTGAATTCCTCTGCTGACCTCAGTGCACTTTGGTGGCAGTAAATATTAACTTTATTGTTTTTCAGTTTTAGTGGTTTTCAGTTTAATTCATTCTTTAGCTTGTTCTCAGAGTGTAACATGGAAATAAGATACTGAATTGCTTCCACTAAAACTTCGCTTTTTTTTCCACATCAAGAAGAAAGGCATTGGAATTAAGTTTCTTATATTTGTTGTCTACAGGAGGAAAACAGCTTAACATTTTACCTTATTCCTTTTCCCATTATTTTTAGACAACAGCTTTTGCTCCCCACAAAATGCAACTGAAAAGAGTCTTTTGCATTTTTGAATACTCAAGCAAGGATACATGCAAGTGCTTCAATTGCACCTTCTTGTTTGGTGTTGTCATCTATTGCTCCCAGCCACGGTAGAACTTGCTCTAGAAAGATATTCATTGTTTCCATGGTAGCTATTTTGCTCATAACACCTACACAACGAGCAGCCATGTGTCTCACTGCAGTGCTGGGATGTTGAAGGCACATATAAAGATGAGGCAAGTGCTGAATTAACTGAATAGAAGGTGGGGGGAAAAGTTACTATGAGCTATTAGCAAATTACTGAATTATTCCAAAAGTAAACAGTTTCTTTAATCATTGTTGTTTCCCAAAGAATGGTTAAGATGGCTCCTTCACATGATCTCATTTTCAGAATTGAAAAATTATTTCAGAAGAAAAACTGAACTTTATTCCAGCTTGCAAGTTTGTCCTAGGCTGGTCCCATTTAAGTTTAGACAGATCAGTAATCTACGTTGCCAGTCTTATTAACTCTGGGTGACAAGAAAGGCACCCAGAAGGAAATTTCCATCGTCCCAAAGGGATACATCTGTATACAGTTTTATTTAAAGCAACACAAATACGTTCTTATGACAGATGTCTTAAATAGATGGTCCAGTTCTTCCTAGTCATGCAGTCCCTAAGTATTAGCCTCACTGAACCACTTTAACCTTTAACCTCTAGAAAGATGAGGCCAAATACCTATTCTGCTCAGAAAGACCTCACAGGGGATAAACAAGGGTAAAAATATAACAGTATAGAGTGAGCAAAGAATAATGGTACCTTCCAATATTTCTTCCTGTACTCCAGCAATTTATTGGTAGGGACATAAACATCTCTTAGCCAAGAGATGTTTAATTCATCTTAGCCAAGAGATGTTTAATATCCTAAGAGACTATGGCTTTTATTTTTTTTTTATATCTTTAAGGAGAGTGGCGGGGATGAATCTAAATATACTATTAGCATCTCCAAAAACAATCTCCACATTAACTACACATAGTTACATATAAGTCTATGGAGATAATCAGATATATATTTCTATGCCATATGCCAATTACATTTATAATCCCTTCATTATTTTATTAAAAATAGGTAAGAATCATTCTATATGAATTTTCTCCATCTACTCAATTTTAGAGCCATTCCTTATTCCCATCCTTCCCCATCATATCCTTCTCAGAGTCCTGGCCTACTTATTTCCTGCATGGGAGCTTTTCCATATATTGAACTCAAATGCACACTAAGTAAGTTTGCAGGTATTAAATTAGGAGAAGCTACTGACTCCCTCAAGGGTAGAGAGGCCTGGCAGAGATATCCTGACAAATCAGAGGGCTGGGCAATCACCAACCACATGAAGATCAACAAGAGCAAGTGCTGAATTCTGCACCTGGGACAGCGGCCACCCTGGCCATATATACAGATTGGGGGGTGAGAGGCTGGAGAGCAGTCCTGTAGAAAGGGATCTGAGGGTTTTGCTTGACAGCAAGTTGAGCACGAGTCAACAGTGCAATCTGGCAGCCAAAAGGGCCAGCCAGGCTAGCCGTATCCTGGGGTACATCAAGTATGGCATGGCTAGCCAGTCAAGGGAAGGAAAGATCCTTGTGGGTCCCTTCCAACTTGGCATGTTTTGTGATTCTATGATTCTGTATTTTATCCCTATTTGCAGCAGTCAGGTGCTAAAGTGTGCCGTCTTTATTATTACACCTCCCTTGCACCCCAGCTCTGGCCACACAAAATACATATCAGTCTATTAGAAATCAATCCATTTCAGTCAGCCACGTAACGCAGCATAACATTTTTATATGTGTTTTAACAAAGGTATCCTCCTATTATCTGTCTGTTTTCCATGTTTAAGAAATTGGGTATTAGAATAACTTAGAGTTGAGATGCTGATTTCCATGCAACACAATAGCATAAATAGTATCATAACCCTAGCTCATCATGTTTGGGCATCTCAGCCATGAAAGGGTAAGTCAAGTCTAACTGTAGGTATTTTATTTGCTTCTTGAGCTTTATTCTACAACTAGTATAAACAAATACTGAATTTAACATCTCATAGGATAGAGGGAAAAATAGCTTTGAAACATAATAGCTAACCGCATGATGGCAGAACATTATGTCTTCAGTTTTTAAGACTAAGATACAGGAGTTGCAGAACAGACAAGTTAGCGAATATAATAAAAACACCATTTGATCAAAACTAGAGAAAGACCTAAAAAGAAACCCTACAAAATGAAGGCCTAAAACAGTGGCAATGAACAGACTGAACTGCTTCATTCAAAAAGCTGCTTTGGAATATGGTTACCAGAGGATGAAGCTGAACATCCATTGAAGCTGCTGTTGTTTCAAAAACCTGTAAAGAGTTCACTAGCTCCTGGGCAGGTGCATCTCCTTTTTCCAGCAAGGATTTTCGGTCTGTTAAAAAACAGAAAAGGCATTCAGTTTCAGATTAACATGCTGTCCCCATCCTAGTAGTCCCTCAATTTAAATTGAAAGTATAGTTACCAAAATTATTTATGTGAATGTTATTCCTTAATGAGCCAACCATAGCATCCCAGAGATGTGGCAATCCCGTTGCCATTTCAGCACCAAAATGTTTAGCTATGGTAGATAAGGCAAACTCAGCTCCTCTTCTCTGAACAACATATGGTTTCTGAGCCTAGAATTAAACAATTTAACAAAGTACTGAGGACAGATACACTTAAGAATGAAGTACATTTTTTTGTTTGTTTCAAAGGATCTTCATTTACTAAACAAGCATAAAAGATGATGAAAATTAAGTTTCCTCATTTGGTAAGAGTGCTTAGGTAGGAGTAGGAGTGCTATCAAGGTTACTAACATAAGGTCAAACTCAGAAACATTATTTTTGCATTCAGAAGTTATACAGACATTTGCTGCACAGGCCCTAGATTATATGAGTACTTTATTATTTATGGTTTAAAAAAAAAAAAAGGGCAAAAAATATCATTCCACACACAACCACACTACTGATTTTTCTGGATAATTATTATTTTCAAGGAGGCTCCCATTGTTATACAGGTATTTGATTTTGATGGTGGGAATTTACACCATGTAAGTTAATTGATGTTTCTTCACCTTTTTTTATGTAGGTAAAAATAAATAATCTTCTATAAAATATTTTCAAGTTGTATACATTTGGGCACGTGACTTTTGCTGACACAAACCCATTTCAGCTCTAAGTTTTCCAACTGGTTCAAGTTTCAGAACTTCAGATGTTGCCAATATGGAGGACACAAAAAACAGCAACACATTAGCAAAACTTTCCAAAGCAATACTGGATTTGTTATTAAGCCCTTCTCCCACTCCCACCCTCTTCAGAATGTTGAAATTGGTATAAATCTCCCTAATAATTAAGAATAAAATCCACAATGCTGTTCAGTAATCATAGTTCTGATTAGGATCATGTTAGATCATTTGGTAGTTTTACATGAGTACAACATTTACAGAAAAAGGTTTGAGACATCAAGTGTGGAGGTCAGGTGTACGTCCTAACTCCAGTTGAATTTGAAACAGTTTTTAATGCTTCCGAGTTTCCATTGTGCATCAAGATGACCAAAACTTAACGTGGGTATCAGAATGCAAACACAGCATTGTGAAAATCCATTTGTCCGGATTTATACTGAGGTACTAGTGTAGTGTACTAAATGTAAAATATTTCAGAAATATTAATTTGCTTAATGACACACATCATCATTAAATAACACATACTGCTTGCATCACAGAATTATACATCAACATTACATTCTCTCAGAGAGAGATCCTTGACATCCTTTTCGTAATGCTATTGACTTCACAGAATTCCAACTAATAAAGGGGAGGGGTGGACATGCAAGTTAAAAACGCAAGTTTTTGAACTTTACCTCATCGAGTTCTGTAGGAATGCTTCCACTACTGCCAGTTGGGAGGTCTGCAATTGGCGCTTTTGGAGCTTTTGGAGTAGGGCCTCGTCGACTTGTGATGGCAAAAGCAGCTTTCTGGTGTCTGTACAGTGTAATTATTCCCCTATGCTTAGTAACTGTATGATGCATCCCATCTTTGTCAGAGTTGGGCCCTACAACAGAAGACAGAATAGCTGGCAACAATTTAAGTTGTGGTTCAAAAAGTAGGTGGAAGCGATAGCCAACTACAAATCATCTGCAGATCTCAGCATGCTTTGAAAACAATGGATAAGCATCACCATACTCAGGGACAGAAAAAAAATAAATACAGAGTGGAATTACTCTGTTAAGAGCATATTAGAGAATTGACAAGGAAATCTGTGTGCAAACTGCGAGATGAATTCTTATTCATCAAGAAATAAAGTAAAACTTCAGTCAAATAAGAAACCTTTGCACAAGTTTTTACATAAACTGGCATATGTCCTGAAGTTCAAACAAACCTCTGTAATCCTTAAAAATAGTTAAACATTTTGAAACAAAAGCAGATGCCATCAGAATCTTTTGATGTGTTGATGTTTCTACTTAAGTTAATCAGTTTAATTTTCAATCAGATATGAATGTATTACTCCTCTGTGATGAAGGAGTATATGTTATGAAAAAATGTATAATGGTAAAGCCTTAAAGTTGGTTAAAAGCTTTAAAAATATAATGGTTTTAATCTGCATTGTTCAATTAATCCATACATTTTTGGCAATGGACAGTCATCTAAGGAAAGTCCATGACCATAGTATGCACAGGAGTTTTTGTTCATTTCAAACACTGTCCTCATCTTTCTATTAGCCTACAGAACATAACAGAAGTCAGATTTTTTTTTTCTTTCTTACTGACAAGCTACTCTCTGGTTCCATAGTGATTCAGTTTCAATGAAAAGCTTCATATCCTATGTAAATGAAGTTGATAAGGATAGGTGAACAACAGTAAATAACTGAAAATCAGAACTAAAGTCTTTTATACAGTTTATGAAAAATACACACAGCATTAACCTATACACTGTGTGCAACTGCAAGATACCTGAATGAAGTAATTACTAATAAATGAAGTTTATTAGTTGCTGACATTTTAAAAACACTGAAAGCATGACTGACTCAGATACTTATTTTTAACAGTTCAGAGACGAGCACAGACATTAAGATCCCAGCAGTGTTACGTATCATACCTTTTGAATTCTCATGGCTACTCTGAGGCTGTGCAGGACATGCTGCCAGTGGGGTAAGATGTGGATCCACACAGAGAGAATTGCAGAGATTTTTTATAATCTTTGAGTTGGGACAAGGAGACCTTGTTGTACACTGCTGAAGTAACTTTGCTATGCACGAAGCCACATAGTTCTGTACTAGCGTATTCTCCTCTTTTTTGATAGCTTCCATTAAAGGTTTTATAACAGGATTTAATTTTTCTGGAAGTTGCTGCAAGTTCACAACTGCACATGCAGCAAAAGTGTGGACTCGCAGATGCAGCACTTGCCACTCTTGATTTGTTTCTGTAACAGTCATTTGGACTTGTTGTCGTTTACTGTCCAACTGTTGTAGCAGTTTAGGATTCAAAGGAAAGGATGATGTCACTTCATTGAAAACAGAAGTAACCTAATAAAGAGGAAGAAAAAGTTACAGATCTGTTCCATTATAAAACAGGATAACCTCCGAATACCACAGTTTTCATGGCAGAAGAGTCATTTTGACAAGTATCTTCATCTCCATTTTTGGTTTCGGGAATCTTGAACTTCCAATTCAAGGGAAAAACCGGACATATTAAAAACATTTCGATTCTGGATTGTGAAAGCTAGAAGAGGTTTAGATACTTCCCAAAATGTATCCTATATCCACCAGATGTATCCAGATATTTTGGTTTACCAATATGAAAAAGATAGAGTGATGAGGAACACGCTATGAATATAATAGGCCAGAAAGGATGTGTAAGGTTCTGTGCACGCATAAGTTATTTCTAAGCTGATTTTCCTTTGAGGTAAGACAGGGTGAGATAAAATCTAAGGAAAAAGTCAACACTGCACAGTAGTTGCAAGACTTGCCTTATTTCCCCTCCTCCCTCCAGCTGCATGAGTATTGTTGCTTAAATTTGTCACAGGAAATGGATTACAAGCACCATGGAGTCATGGAAACACTGAGCTTATTCTGCTGTTGGGACAGCTGGACTCTGAAACATTTAATTGCTTTTTACTTTTAAATGTTCGGGTCAAGTCTCTCAAATATGAAGCAGTACAAACCCAATACTTATATATATATATAGCTGTAGAAGCCTTAAGTTCTACTCCACGTGACCCTGATGACTGGAATGACCAAGTGATGCAGCAAATGTGCTAGGAGAAGCACAGCATTCTTACATCTAATTCATGGAGACAGATACTGCAACAGACTTGGCTTGGTCTATGTTTTTTAAGAAAACCTGAAGAGTTGAAAAGGGAACAGAAGACAGCCACAGAAAAAAAAAGCAAATAGCTATGGGTATGTATTTTCCAAAGTCCTCAAATCCAGAATGGATGTCTTTTGAATATACACACATCAGTGAAGCAGCTGTATTACTAGACTGACGAGTAAATAGTTGAGGTATATGAAGACTCCTGTACTTCACATACTACGAAGTTTTATGATTATGTCTTCACCTTCAGAATCTACTCCATTTAGATGGCAGCCATAGTAAGAGTGGCTGCCAAAACCCCTTCAGCCCATATACACAATTGTCTATAACTTTAAAGATAGGTTGAGATTTCCAAGTTAAGCTGCTACACATTGCTACAAAAGTATTACAGTCTGAGAATTTGAAGATCCAGTATCTTCCTAGATTCTCATCATGGCCATAATCATACAATCTTTAACATACTCTTGTTCTTCTCCCCAGCATCTCAGTTGCCCAGACAAACCTGTCCAGGATCTTGATTGCCTTTCTTCCCCCAGAAAACTGTACCACATCCATCCCCATTCATTCATCCCTCCAAATCTACACAACTTTCCCATCCCAGACACCTTTCATTTAGCAGGCTTTCAAATCTACAAGCTCTTTATTTACGTCCTACCTTATCTGTCCATGCTCTTTTTACTCTTTGATTAAGAATCCATTTTGGGATTGGAAAAAGAATCCATTGGGATTAGAAAAAGAATCCATTTTGGGATTGGAAAAAAAGCCTTTTAATCTGTTGTCCCAACATTATCAGCTGTTTTCACTTACAGAACTTCTCACATCAAGGGCTACCTTTTATATGTAAAGGACATCTAACACTGATGTTTTCAGATATATATAAAAAAAGAGCAATTTAACAGCCAGGCGGAAATAAAAATCTTTTTAAATACAACAACTTTTAGAAAGCTCCCTTCACATGAATTTGCACAGTTTATTTACTAGTCTTTTGACAATGGTTTGAAACAGTTCCAGGTGCTTTGTTCTGTGTAGATTTCAATAGTCAACCATCTTTCTATTTCATTTTTTGGTATAGTCTGTAAACATTGCAGCGTGTGTGGGGGTGTACTATCACATCTCATGTCAAAGGAAGTACAACGTCATCATATGATTTCCAAAAGTAATAATTATGCTGAATATGTATTTCAAGACAATAATAGATTTGAATGAAGGGCAGCCATGCCTCTACTTACCAGATCATTTGCTTGATCTATTGTAAATACACTGCAGTTTATTCTGTTTCCGATATCAATGTGTGCATCAGCTAATAGTGAAATGAGTTGTTTACATTCATTCTGCATTCGTGTAAAAGGAACAGCAATTTCATCATAATAGAGGTGTTCAGAAAGGACCCCAAGTAAGCGAGGTTGCACACAAATAGCCACAGCTCTACACTCCTGTAACAGAAGACACATAATTCATATTTTTGAGTAATCAAGATTTCTTTTGTTCAGATTCGGGTAATAAACAGCAGAACCTAGCTACAGAAATCCAGGTTCTAGAGGGACCATTAACACTTTTATCCATATTAAATGGATTACGGATTATGAACAAAACTTTCAGTCTGTCACTAGAACTGGAGTCATCGTCAACACCGGAAGGACAGTCATGTTAAAAGGAAGCATTGACCTCAGATAACATGCATCTTGGATAGACTAATTTGTAGAAGAAACGTGAACATAATTACTTATTCATTGTTCTAACAGTTGGCATTTAGCTACTAGAGTAGCATAATTTATTCCTGCCTTGTCTAGCTATAAAGATTTTAACATTTAGATGTACAAATACCATTTTAGCTTATAGACTGAAATTTTATTTCAAGCTGAAGTAGCAGATGATGAGCTACGGATTAAGTTAGTAAAGTCAAATTTATTTTTGCTGCAAAAACATCCTACCTTTTGCAAGGCAGCCCACTCACAGATTACTAATGCAACACTAATCCTCTGCAAGGCAGATTTAGAATTCAAGTGGAAGAGCAGTAGCTGAGCTAACGATTCAGCTGGCTTTATTTCTTGAGTAACGGTGTTTACACCTGGGTCACAAATACAACAACAGAGTGCTCCCAGCAACCTGACGAAAGGAGAAAGAACAGCTGCTTTAATTTTACAATTACTCATCAATAAATGATTCAAAATGAAGATGCCAAAAAGTCTATGTAATTAGATTATAGCAAAAACATTGTGCAACAAAAAGAATAAATTGCTTTTAAATATGTTTTCAGATTTCCAGTAAACTGACTTTGCTGCCATCATCCGAGCTCGCATGACAACATAATCCCTGGTTGCTGGATCTTCTGCAATGCTGTCTGCCCCAGCAATGTATTCCTGAATCACCTCCTTATTCTGGGTTTGACCTTGACGCAGTTTAGTACCTGCTTTTTCCTATGGAATAAAGTTGGGAAAGGTTTAATGTAAATAAAGCAATAGGGAAGATGAATTCATATTCCATAACATTTCCAATAACCATCATACCCTGCAAAAATTGGACTAACCCAGAACATTTCTTGGATAACAGTCTTCTGAAAGTAGTTAATTATTTTAAAACCCTTCTTCATTAACACTTTGCTTTGGTCCCATTAAATGAAAGATATTGTCCCTTCACTTGAAAATTAATACCAATCCTCAACATGCAACTGAAAAACTTCATTTTCAGTCCACACAAAGGAAAAAGGAAGTCTCTTTCAGAATCTTCTTCAGAAATAAAGTAATGCTTTACATTTAATCCCAAACAGCTGTTGAAGAAATCACTGTAGATACAGAACCAAGTAAATACTTGTAAAATACAATATCCCCATTTAGCATACTACATAACCAAACTCTGAATTCTCATGGATAACTTGAGAACTATTGTGCTCTACAGAACTAGGGTCTACAACATAGGTTGTAGTTGCAGTTGTGGAAAAGCAACACTACTTCCCTCTTAACACTTTCAGAAAATGTCTCTATTGCTGTGCCTGGTAATCACTTTCCTATTTTCCCCAGAACACTTGGTGAGGTCACATTTCACTTACTTTTGATCTGGTTTTTACTTCTAGCAACATATTTAAGTCAATTGGCAAATGAGATGGCTGCATCATTAAGCAGAGCCAGGCTCCCATCCACGGACAAGCAGCTGCAACCACATACTGTACTGATGCCTTACTCAACAGTTCCAGCCATACCTGGGGAAAGAAACAGTGTAAATCATGCCAATTTTTTTTTTTTTTTTTTTAAGATCACATACATGTTGATAAAATGAAGGAACCATTCTGCTCCCTTTCAGTCTCTATTTTATTTCTATTCAGACTCTACTCTGCTCAGTCTGTATTCTACTCCCTTTCAGTCTGCATCACATAGGTAGACTACAAATAATTAACAAGAACAGATTATGCTTTATTGGCACAAAAGAACAGAGGATACAAAGAGGTAGATACACTATCAGTATATATCTAGGTCATAAGTCATACAAATACCTTGTGAATAAGATCCAGAATTTCTTGGTTGCTTTCCAAGATACAAAATTGAAATATGTGTCTCAACATGTCTTGCAAAATTGGAGTCAGCCATGTTGAAGAGCTCTGAAACAGGAATATCGTGATCGAGAAGATTCCAATATGCATCATAATAAAATGCTAGTATCTCCAATTCTTACCTGGTCTTGGGTAGAGAGCAGCGTGAACAATGTTTCCAGTGCTGCTTTTCGTACAGAAGATATAGTATGATGCAAGAATGGCCACACACGTGGGACCAACACTGTGAGTGACTGCTGAATGCTAATATATGGAAGAGACGGAGAGGCAGTGAAAAGGGGAAAAAAATAGAAGTATTGTCACATACGTTAGGTAATTTTAAGTGAAGAATCAAATTACTACAACTTAAACATTTTAAATAGTTTGTCAGAATCATTATTTTTCATAAATATAGAGGTTTTTTCTTATTGGTGTAAAGCACTAGATTTAAGCATGTATTTTTACTCTGGTGCTTCCTGGTTTATTCTTCAGCCTTTGTTCAAATATTTAGGGAAAATATATTTTTAGTTTTAAGTTTATTATTAGGCATGATTTTAAGACTCAAGTTTGGTTTTATTTATGTGTGTGAACTTGTACATCAACTGATACATATAGTACATGTTGAATTACAGATGGGGTTAGCAATAGAACTTCACGCAAAAAACAACTTCAGTAGTGACAATCATTCAGGATGTGAAAGGTGAGATGTGCAAATACTGCAGGTTTAGTATGTGTATTACAAAAAATGTTAACATACTAACATGCAATTCCTTTAGTTGACAATCCTGAATAGCAGCACTGTCTTCAAATCCTAAAGGATTTATTTTACTGTTCCAAAAAGCTAACAATAACTGCCCTTTGCAAATAAGAATTTATCTTTCAGAAAAAAAAAACTTTTAATATTAAGAAATAAGGAAGACACTTGCCTTTGAAAGAGAGGCAAAAAAGAATTCCCTGTCATACATAATGACAAGCAGTTAACATCTTACCCCTGCTTTCTTCAGTGAACATTCCAGTAACTTAATTTACCCACTGCTTTATCTACCTTTCATCAGTCATCAAACAATGTAAATTTTCAAGTTTGTAGCTCTCTTTATAACTATTCCAATAGTAAAGTTCTACAGGCATTTGCATGTGTTTTAATGTAACTAGCTTGCTCACTTATTTGGAGTTTGTCAACAGGAGCAGACAAAAAAAGTTTGTGGACAGGGCCACCATATGAGTGCAGCTAATATGCTTTACAGAAATACCCAACACAACCAGAAGAGGGAGGAAAAAAAGTCACATATAAACAATATTACCTTTTAATTATTTTTGCACCCACTACTAATGAAATGAAACTAGAAGTACTGTCCTAACCTTCCCTTTGAGGAAAAGCCAGAGTAAAATTAAACTACTCATGTAAATCAAGCATCTCCTTCTACATGATTTAAGGCAACTTTGATTATCCTAATCTGAAAATAACTTGACAGTCATACTGAATACTGGAGTAATACTAATTAAAAAGTTACCTGCACTTGCGGACCTGAGGGTAAGTCAGAAGGGAAGAAAGAAGGATCATGATACTGTTTGTGGAAGCTGTCAAGTCATCCAACTCCAGGAGTGCGTCCCACAAAGTATTAAGGATAAAAGGCACCTAGACAAATAAGCAGAAAAAGTTAACATACAAAAAGAGAAATATTCAAGTGCTATTTGTGTTATTTTTTTTTGCTCAGACCAAAAGTGAAATTTTCGATCAAAATCAACGGAAAACAGCTCAATTACCTTCTGAGACTGAAGGTGGACCAGGCTTTCCACTACTGGTACTAAAGATGCTGCAGCAACAGCTCGGACATCATCATCCAGATCTTGGAGACCTTCAATTATTGCAGGCAGCACTTTAGGCAATAATGTGTCGATCATGTCCTGCCAAAAAGATCAAAAGAATCTTAAAACTTAAAAATCACATACAGTACATTTTATTTGTTTGGTGCATTAAGTGTGTGAATAAACCTCTTTGTTATATAACCAGAAAGCCCAGGTCCAAGAATATAATCTAAATATTTTAAGGTACCATTCATGAAATAAAACCTAGTTTGTGTAAACAAAACCCAGTGTTTGCAGAATAATATGATGAATAAACTAAACTTCTTGTAGCACAGAACTCTGTTAACCTTGCATATGAAAGTATGATCAAAACCAGACAGGTACAGCCTCTATTATCTGTTTTGTGCAAGTAACTGTTAACAAAGTTACAGCAATATAACCATGTTGATATAAAGTTGCAAATTTCTGCAGCATGGATGATAAAGATGCAGTCACAGATCTTGACCCACATGAGAACGCAGTGCAAGCAAGTACAGTTTTATCATACCAACCCATTGTTCAGGCACATCCTCATCTCTGAACAGAGCTTTCTGTTCCAAACCTCTCTGCAATTTGTCATGAAGGTTATTACCTGACGGACCGCCAGAGCGTATTTTATTCCTAAGAGACCACCATGTCTCACTTCCCACTGCTCCTGTGTAAGCAGCTTCAGGAGAACATCGACAGTTTTATGAACTCCAGTCTCATTCATATGTTTCAATACTACTCCCAAAGTCTGAGCACAAGTCTCACGTACTGGTGCTACCACCTAGGATAAAGTAAATGAGGAAACAGGTATTTCAATGTGAAATTTGACTTAGAAATAAATCAATGAGTAGAATCAGGCGAGCAGAACTGCTATATGAGGTGAAGTTTGTGTATCTATTACTCTGTAGTAAGCATCTCATAGCACAGCAGGCACATGCAGTATCAGTCTACAAAGCACAGCTGATCTGCTGCAGTATAATCTGCAGAAGTCTGCTGATCTACCTGTTCACTCAGACAACTTACTTCATCTGAAACAAAGTCTCCAAATCTGTCTAATGCAAACACACAAAGAAGTCTAATAACCAAGTCTTCCAGCCACTCCTGATGCTGTTGGATCATCTGTAAAGAGGAAAAAATAAACAACTTGACTGTATTTTATTCACAGAGGATTTCTGACATGCTTGCATTCACTAAATGTATATCAAAAAGGAATCCCAGCATATGTTTAAATCAACTGAATACAGTCATCTTGCACAGATAATCAAGGCAGAATAGTCAGCACTAATTCGGCCGTGTCCTGGCTTATCACAAAAATCACAATGGTACACATAGTACTTTTAATCAAAAGGCTGGAAAGCACCATGTAAGGCAGACAGATGATTTTATCCCCATACAACACACAAAGGTAAGGTCACTTAGATAATCTGTACTAAGTAATGTCAGTGTGTCCTAGGCAAATCAATTAATGCGTTTGAAGAATATTTACAAATAAACATGAACTACGAAGCAGTACTTCTCTGATGTGGGAGACCAAGTGAAAAGAACTTGTATTTCAGTCAAGTCTCGTCCAGATTAAAGTAATTAGCCCAAGCTTGTCTTGATGCTCTGTTATCTGTTAATTAGAGGCTCTATAACTTTGGAACTCCAAACCCCAGAGCAGAAGCCCCATAAAAGGAACTACTCTGACATCATCTTTCTCCATCTCCACTGTTTGCCTACTAGATCTGCATTTCCCTTGAAAACCGTAATTTTAATAAACTAAATTATCACCATATTATGGATTATATCACAGAATTCATATATAAGGTCAAAGAACTGTAACTTGCATGTAGCATGCACAGCAGCCTTTGAAGCTAGCCTGAAGTACATGGGCTCTTTCCATAAATAGGTAAGAAACCAATCAGAGTATCTTATCATTGCAGTGTGTTATTATTACTACACAATCTCCATGGAACAAATACAATCCACACAGGAGCAAGGTAAGATAGCAGCTTCTGCCTGCTTTCCCCATACAGAAAGTATGCTAAAGTAGTTTCATCTACATATGAAAAATATATCTCCTCATTCTTCAACACTCTAAACCACAAGCTTTCCCTGCTGCTTTCGTAGCAGGGAAGTCAGTATGAATCTGAATCAGATTCACTATTACTGTCAAGAAATTTTTTTTAAAAAAAAGTCTTTTCCTTTTAAATACATAGAAACTGTTTAAATACTTTCACTCATAATAAAGTAACCAGACTGATAGGCCACTTACTATTTAAGTGAATAAAATCAGATGACCTAAGACACTTCATTGAACCTAGTTACATCATCAACTTAAATTTAAGAAATCAACATGACTGGAAACTCACCTCTTCTAAAGAGCTGTCTCCCACTTTACCACCACTTTTACCATGAGCTTTAAGTATCTCTCTCAGTCCAGTACCTGCACCATGTCGAACCTAGAAAAGTGAAATAAAATGGGAATTAAAAAATATTTAGAAACAGAACATAAAAAATACACTGTTTATCTGAAAACAGTGTAATTCACATCAACACCTTTTTTTTCCTCCACATCATCATCTTTTTTTCTTAACAGAGACGTGCAATGCTGTAGAATTAGTGGTATTCCACAGATTTGTGGACAAGGTAGTATCTTATTAGATAAAGTGATGTACTTAAAAAAAAAATTAAGTTTCTGAACAGTTTAGTATTTATTAAATATTTGTCAGTTTATGAACAGAAATAATTAAGAATTGCTTCCACTTTCTAACAGAGAAGATACTGTTACCATATTTACAGTAACGTAGCCAGTAAAGGCAGTTTTCATTTAGTTTTACTTCCCTATGTTACAAAACACTAGTTTTTGGAGAAAGACTAACAAATACCAATAAAGTCACCTTATATGAATCTCAGGAACTACCTAAAAGGCTCTGGCAGTTAGTTTCTAAATCATTGCAATTTTTGACTTTGCGAGAAGGGTGAGGCACAAGGACTGCTCACAGATTAACCATTTATATTAAGTTTATAAGCTAAAGGAAAGCAGCACTTTAGTAAACTTTGTATTTCTTAAACAAAATTTAGACCCCCCAGTATCTTGGGGTCCACAAAACAAACGTCTGAGAATTACTCTTCTGCATAGTTTACAAACCTACCTTGCTGCCTTACAAAAAAAAAAAAAAAAAAAAAAGGTGAACAAATGATATGGGAAAGCAAATTATAACCACATATATGTTCCCACCAAGCAGCTGAATGCACTAGGAAGAATTTTGGAAACTACAAAATAGCAAAGATGTGCTACAACAGTACATGTTTCTCATACTTTTGATCCCTAACTGGACACAACTGACTAATCAAAAAAAGGCAGCACAATAGTTACACTAAACCTCTGTGTTTGCAAAATTTTAACTGGGTTTTCATCAAGAGGCCTTTACGTAGGTTTGTGTAGAACTTATTCTGTAATTTTTTCTTTAATAAAGGGTATTTGATATATATGCTTGTTGCTAGTAGAAAACTATTGTATTTCACTTCATGATAGTAACAACTAGAGATGAGTGGTTGGTAGGTCCTCTAAGTATCAGAGTATTTTACATGAAATGCAAACTGAAATATGCATAGCTAGTGGCTGCTGGTAAAATCTATAAGCAAGACAGTAAAAAAACAGCCAGAGAGCATGGGCTTAAAATCTCTACTGTTAATAATACATTGATCACTTGTTTATACGGTCTGGGATTGCTTATGAACTAGTTTTCACAAGCCAGAAGTAACACTTTGCTAGTTAACTTCTCAGCTTCTCAAAACAGAACAGCAGGGAGAAAGACAAATGTATAAAGGAAATACCAGTAGTAGGATTCATCTCACCTGACTTCAGCTGCCTATAAGCTAGGCATTAAACTAGTCACCCAGGCTGCCTATAGACACTGCAAGACAATGCCAGAGGATCATTTATAAACATGTATTTTGAGGTAGTCTAACCTGTTTTTCCATCAAGAACATATCGTAAGAATGATTTTGTATTGATCTACTTCCTTAATTCAGATGTGTGTGCCCTATATCTAATATAATAAGAAGGCTACGAGAATGTCTGCATTTCAGAAAACAAGTTGACTTCAACTGCAAACAGCCTGCTTTCAAATAGGATGAGGCTTATTAGTTTAGATGCAGTGGTGTGCCACACGAATGTAATTACCCTTCTTCTGGGCCCAAAATAATAATACAGGCTGTGCATGACTTATCTCTGAGTTTCCAAGTTTGAGGTCAGTATAGGCAGAGCCAACTTGCTGTCACTGAACCTGTGATACAGATAATGCCTAACTAAGTATGTTACAGTTGCTGCTAACATTTAATCTTTCAAAAGATTAACTTTCTTATGGCAAAATTGAGGTTAGTTGACAACAGTTATTCCCATCTTCTGTTCAAGGAAGGAAGTCTGCTGTCAGTCACTTCGTATTTTTGCTTAGAATTGATAGGAAAGTTTGTGGAAAATAGTAGAGATCAAATAAAAGCATGAGCAGAACAGTTTTGAATCTTGAAAACAAGTTCACAAGGCAACCAAATACATAGTTTTTGTAGTTGGTATTAAATATCTTTTTTAAAAAACTTAAACATTCCTTTTTGTAAATGAAGGGAACAAACAACAATTTGTAGCCTATTCACTGCAAAGTGATTCTTCCCCCCTTTTCTAACTGAACATCAGACAAACAGTCATGCCACTGTTGTCAGCAACACTTGCACAGTATCCCACAAATTCTTGATAAATCCCAGCCTGTTTTAATTACTTTTTTTTTGGCTCAAATTTCAGTATTTCCAACATTCTCATTTTATTTCCCCTTCAAATAAGTCTTAGGAAAAAAAAACAGTTAAATTCTCTAAACCATATTGGTCTCGACTCCATAATTTATATTTACAATTGACAATTTTTGATTCCTAGTAAAATGCTCAAGTTCTAAGCATGCGATTTCTGTGCTTCTGTTTAAATCTACTTTTTCCTCAAACTCAGAGTTACACTTCAGATACTGCATGTGTCTTACCTCCCAGGAAGGGTTAAAGAGATCATTGCACACCTCTTCACAAAAACTTTCAAGAGGCCATTCATTTGCCTAGATTCATAAAAAGTAAGTATGAGACTAACAGAGAAAGGGATCAGGTGAACATTTCTTACACTGTATGCTACTTAGATACACAAAGGTAACAAAGACCTCCAAAGCTTAACCAAATAAAATAACTTCTTCCACTGTTCAGAAACTTTGCTGATTGGCACTGGATATTTTAAAAGGCTTATGAAATTTGGCTGGTAGAAGTGTAACCTCTTCCCTAGGGTAATTAAGTTTGACGTTCTGGGATCCAGTCTCCTTTTCGAATCCCACTGTGGCAGAAGATGAGTTTCATATCTTCTCTAGCGACTCTAAGTTTATGAGCTTTGCCTTTAAAAAATGTAATAGACAAATCCCAGTTTGAAATTACACTAGATAATCTGATTAGGTCAATTAATCAAGTAGTAAGCACCATCCTCACTCATAATAAGCACTTCATAAGACACATGCCACATTTCTGAAATCCAGGAGCATATCCCACTATCTCCAAATTTCTTATAAGGAAGTTGACAAGGCTTTGGAAAAGAAATTATGATACTAACATTAGGAAGTTCATGCCATCATAAAGACAAAGCATTTAAAAGGCGAACAACCAGCAGGTACTCAGTTTGCAGTTGTCATTAATCTTTCATAAATGCATTTTCACAGCACTGTTTTGACAATAAGAATTTAGTTACTAAGCTGTGTTTGGAAAACCTTATTTCAAATATAATCAAGATGAAGTCTCTACAAAATAAACATCTATGCACTATTTGTATTCAGGTATAGCATTTCCAACAATTTTTCAGCTAACTGAAGCAAATGCAGATTTCTTCTAAGACTAAGATATTGTTTAAATCTTAAACTACTAAAGATATAACTTAATTCTAAACTAAGCCTAAATTAAAGCGAGGCAAAGATTAAATGAAGTATACATTAACATTTAGATCAAAGTATTTATGACTGTGTAATCTTGTTATTTATGTGTAGCACAGTTTTACAGTTCAATATCCAGATCTGACACCTGTAATCCACCTACTCAGGTTCACTTGGATAGACTATTATCAAGATTAAATGTGTTTTCTTCTCAATGCTGTACACAGTTCAAAGTCCATTTGCTTCACTACATACAGTAAGTTGGCAATGACATTGTTTACTCTTTCTCATAATGCTAAAATGAGTAAAGACTTCGGGAGCATATGGAAGTTTTATTTAACGTTACTCTATTAAACAACCGAATTATCATTTCTGCTAACAGCAGAACAGCACATCATACCTCTTCTGGAGCATTTTCTACCAGTGCTTTTGAGTCTGTGGCAGGTTGGTTAATGACAACATTTGCAACTTTTCTTCTCTTTTCTTCTGGTTCCCCATCAGTGCTGTCATTGCTGAGAAGGAACAAATACAAGTTTATGAACAGAAAGTATGCTTTAGGGGAAGTAATTACTTCTACAGCTGAAGCCTCAGATATAATAAAGTGTGGCAAGAATGCAAAATAAAGAAGTTTAACACCTTCTGAAACATGCACAATAGGTACAAAGTTACAGGTAACAAAATTCAGTGTGGAGGCAAACTGACAATCTTTTTCAGCTATTTCCAAGAAATACAGCAACTCTTAAATAAAACCAAGGAAAAATATTTTTTGTTTACTGTTCATTATAAATACAGCAGGTCCAATAATGTGTCACTAAACTACCGTGACGAAGAACATACCATACATGGGAAAGTTATATCTAAGATTTTTCATTATCATCTTCATAGTTCTCCCATTTTCATGAATTATTCTCAAAACATCTTTATTCATAGGGACAAAACAGAATTTTTTAACTGTACCGTTGCATTATTTCAAGACTCCTCTACAGCCAGTTTCTTAACAGAGTCTACTGGGAACGAGTAGAACAGCTGCGTTTTTACCATCAACACGATTACCACATAAAATATTAAGAGGCGAAGACTGTAGGAAGTTTTTCAACAGATAAATCAAATTACAATTCAAGCTTGACTGAAAAAAGAGCAAAACAGTTCACTATTATACCTCTTCTCATTAGCTTCCACTGCATCTCTGGATCTTTGCTTTGCAAACAGCTTAGCCATTCTTTTGGCTTTATTCTTTTGTCTACTGCTCATACCAGCTCGAAATTCTGAGTCAATTAACTCAGCAGCCTGAAGAGTCTGAAAGAGAAGTCATTCATTGTCAGCAATTCTTACAATAAAGGTCCTAAAAAATCCCCAAACCCACATTGTGTTCAACCTCCCCAGCTCTCCGTTATTTGAAACTCAGAGCAGCAGTTTGACATCAAATAATACTAATGTGGAACTATGATGCTTAGGAGTTCAGGAAGCCAAAGAATACCATGTTAGATGTTGATTGTCATATTTTAAAATATAGAAATTATAACTGCAGAAGCTGAAATAAAGCAAACCCACTGTATTATTCCTTGCAATCAAACAGCCCGAGGTTTTACCTACAGGTTGTTTGTTTACTAGTGAAACTGAAGAAGGAGAATAGTCCAGATCTTCATCGTTGAACAGATCTTCAGTATTCATCCCAATTGCAGCACCCATATCTAAGCCAAGCTTCTTCTGTAACAGTTTCCTCTGCCGTGCTATCCGCTCTTTAGGATCAATTTCACCTTTAAAAAGTTTTTTAAAAAGGCAGACGTGTCAGATTTCCAGACAGATCTATTAGTGAAGTCTAGCACAGTGAACACCAAAAGTCACAAAATTAAATTCTATTTAGATAGTACACAAATAAAGTCTTTCAAACCTAATTATATAACTCCCAGGAAGACCTTTTTGTTGTGGAAAATACAGAATTACCTTAAAGTATATTTTTAAACAGAAGGTAGCTGCCATGAAATTCATTAAATTACACTTGGTCTATAGACGAAAAAAAATAAAAATAAAAAAATAACTCAAGCTTTGCCTTTTTTTTTTTTAAAGGAAAGGGTGCTTTGAAAGGAGAGAACTAACACTTAAATTAATCCAGCAACTGATTCAAAAACTAGTGCTTTGTCAATCATCACATGCATCCCTGTGGAATCTGCTAAGGTTTAAGGTTGATTTTTCTTTTCTGTTTTCTTTTTCAAAACAAACAAACAAAAAAAAACCTTTGTTCTCCAAACATTTGTCTTCTGTCAGGAAACATACCTAAGAAATAAGAACCTCCAATAAAATCCTTCAAATAATATTCAATCCAATATTCGGTATTAAGTTAGGCTGAATCTGAAACTTTTCTAAAGAAACATTCTTCCTTGCCACACGTGCAGGACGAAGGTGTCTCCTTTCCTTCTGCCCAAACTGCCAATTGCAAGGCAGACTGAAGTGTAAGAATGATTTTTCCTAGAGTGTAGTACTCTGTTAATAAATGAATCCTCAAGCTTCATTTGCCAAGTGAGGCTCATTTAGAAAGTTAAAAGAAACTACCTCAAGAATGTTCTGTAAACAAATACTTGGATTACTAAACACCTAGATTTTGGGGGTATTCACGTTTATATTAAAAATAACAGATGAATTCAGTGCCTAAAATAAACCTGCTGAATAAGTTTGCTACATATAAACCAAAACTTGTTTCTGAACAGGTGGGGTTTCATTAGGAGAAATGAAATTTGTAGAAAAAGTTATTAAACTAGCATAAAAGATGGCAAAGAACAAAATACTAGTGAAACAAAAAAAACAAAAACAAAAACAATATGCCGTTAAGTGTAAGGAGCCATGGGTTCTGTTCCTCCCTGATCTTCTCTGTATGCTGCACAGGGAATAAGTGAATCAGGGCTATGCAGCCAGAGCGGATTCTTATCTATAGCACCATTTCATTTGGCGGAGGAACTGAAAGATGGACTGGAAGCAGAGCAGAGAAGTACAGTAACAACTACATATATATACACGTATGTATGTATGTATATCTTATAGATAAAAATAATTCTATGCCACTTTACAGATGTAAACCAACTCAGCTAAAAAGTTGCAGAAAGATGTCTGGCAAGTCACTTGAAACCAAAGTTATAATCACATGGGTGCTACATGCATATTCTACATTGCTTACAGGAGACCAAAATTACAAGTACACTGATTAAAAAGCAGCAACAAGATCTCTAAGAGAAACCATAAGTTAACTGATACTAGGTAACTCTGGCTTGATGTCCCATGCTCATTGCAGAAAAAGATCATTCTGCCCCTTTTCCACTAGGAGACCATAAACACTGATGTCTGCCCCAACAATATACTCTATAGGAAGGCCTGCATTATGCTATGAATACAGGCAGTGGCCACTGGATCGAAGAAAACAAAGCAGTATCTATTTCCTTCTGTACAACAATTGAGCAGAAGTCCTCTAAGGACCTGGAAACTAACAGCTCTGAAGTATCTTAACATGCACTGAAGGTTTTAAATATTTGACCTTCTGACCTTGACAGTTTTATCCCAGTATTCCTCATGCACTTTCTATCTTTGAAACCTTTGTGTTTTTCAATAAGACACATCCTACTAGCTATATCTGGAACATTGTTTTAATGAAGAACAAGTGGTCATAGTTCCTGAATGTCAAAAAAAAAAAAAAAAAAAGATTCTTCAGAAATTCTAGAAAAGCCTTTAACACCACTTTTCCTGTCCCACTCCTTCAGGTATCCACTCTCCTCTCCTCCCAATACGCACAATAATTCTAATGAGAGAAAAACACACACACCCCTACAAAAACCCATTAATTCAAAAAAGGTAATACAAACCAGTTATGTTGGGGCATATTTTCTTCCTTTTATTTCTTAGCATCCTGAGAAACCATGAATGACTAGACTTATAACAGAGACACTGCAAACTTCTTCAAAGCAGGAAGTTCTCTAGTTTACAGGTAAAATATAAAGATATACCTGATTTATCATCCTGGACTTCAAATTCTGCACCAGCAGATCCAAGAAGAGATGCGCCGTGTTTTAACAACCGACATATATCAAATCTATCAAAGCGCAACCGATCTGTTGAAGGTGAATCTTCCATAGGACTTTCTGATCCTGGTTCTAAACAAACATTGAAAATAACCTTAAGAAAAACGTGATGAAAGTGTTGTTCAAAGTTTTGGCAGAAGTAAGGTAAGAGTGATGTAGTGGAAGAAATATTTTCACTCCCAAGAAGAATCATCAGGCATACAGGATTTTGACTCGCAAAATGTAAAGACTCCATTCCATAAAGAAAAAAAAAAAAACTTTTAATATTTTTTACCCTTGATAAATTTAGCGTTTAAAAACTTGGGACACTGATACACCACTGGGTCTTCTCTGCACACAGATGGCCACCTTGCAGTTCGAGCCGCACATTGTTCAGAAATAGTTCAACCATAAGTATCATGCGAACACTGCACCGTCTGACCAACAGCCAGGCACCCCTGATACGGGAGCTGAGGAGTAGTCCAGCTGCAGGTACAGTGCAGTTCCATGCTGATACAGCAGAGAGCTGTTCCTCACAAGGTGTCTTATCATTTCTTGGTTGTGAATTCACTTCCAAAGTATTCCCTCCTCTCAACAGTTGAAGGTTAGTGTGTCTTGTGGCTCCTAGCCATGCACAGCTTAGTGTCCAAAAAAGCTACCCATGCCTACATAACCCAGTACGCTCACACCCTGAATTATAGCTAGCACTATAAATACCATTGTTACCTACAAGAAATACAGCATTTAGTTTACTGGTTCACCCCACACTTAATTATGAAAGTTTGTTCACTTACAGTAGAATGAGTCCAACTGCATACAGATTACAGATTACTGTACAAAATGAGTAATACCTGAATTTCTTCAGACCTGAAGAAGTTAATGTTTCATTATACATATATATGGCAGATTCTATAAATAAAGCTATTAAGTACACAGATAAATATGGTTCACTGGGAAAGACTCAGCATAGCTCCTGAAAAAAAACGTCTCATCAACATCCTTAAAGAGCTTCATCAAGTGGATAGAGGGGATCTACTGGGCGTAACAGCCATTCAGAAGCTTTTGGCAAGGTTTCATACTAAAAATCGAAAGAACCAATTTACTAGAGTTGGGAAAAACAGCCTCATGCAGACTGAAAGCTGATTAAAGCTGGTTAAAGACAGATAAAAGCCATGGGTTCCTCCAGAGATCAATGTTGGAACAAATTCTATTTGTCTTTAGCAATGGAGGGGAGATTTCACTGTGCACTCTTCTCCCAGCATGTACGTGACACTAAGCTATTTCCAGTAACCCAATGTTACACTGGCACTAAGAAATCCAGGAAGGGCTCTCAGAGCAGTGATGGGCAACAAGACGGCAGTTAGAGTGCAACATTAAGAACCTAAGCCATGACTACACAACACTAATTCAGAACTGGGAGGAAACAGTCAAAGATTTTGAAGGCACTACAGTCAGTTTCTGTATTCACCAGCTTACTGGGCAGTTACAGAACAGCCAACTAAGTACAGGCTATCATCAGGAAGAATACAGAAAACATGATGAAGCACATCATTTTGCCACTAACTATAAATATCAGTGCTCTAGGGATGCAAGTATACCATATGCAGTTTTGTGCATCTAAAGGAGGACATAAGAATAGGAAAAGCACTGAGAAGGACAAATAAAGTTATCCAAAAGACAGAGCAGCTGTCTTGTGAGGAGAGACTAAAGAGGTTGCAACTCTTCAAGCTGAAGAGGAGAAGCCTGTTGGAGGGGTGCAAATATGATGAAGGTTTACATAAGTCATAAAGGCAGACGCAGAACTTGCTTAGCAGATTCTGCAGTAAACGAATCAGGAGGCACTGAATGGAACTAGTACAAGATCACCTCAAAAGTGCTTTGTTGATTTTAACCACTTACTAAATTTCTGGAACCTAAGTCACAGAAGATTGTGAAGGTAGACAGTATCAGCAGGTTCAAAATAGGTTTAGACAAAATCACGGACAATAAGTTCATAGGTAGACTATAAAAGCAGCTGTGACATCCCTAATGCAACAGTTCCAGGTGCAAAGTGAGCACAAACAGAACAGACTGCAGCAAACCACCATTTCCCCTCTCTCAGAAAGGTGCTTTAAGCAAGGGACCAGAAAAGAAGGGAGTCTAAAATATTACGACAGACTTGTCTGGTTAGAAGTTTTGCTGTTTCACTAGTTATTATTCATCTTAATTATACAGAGTAAAGCATTCTGAGGGTACAGAGCTGAAACCTGGGAATCTTAGAAGAAGCAAAGGTCAGGCACCATGTTGTAACCGAATATGAACATCTCAAGCCAAAGAGGTTTACTACAGTCCATGCATATAAAAAACAGGGCAGGCTCATTTTAAACAGAATGGCACAGCTGCCTCAAGAAGTCTCATAACGGAGTTTGCATCAGATATAAAATGAACTCTACATAATTCATTTAAAAAAAGCACCTTGTTTTGATCTTGGAGTTGGATTCCACTCGGGCACATTTTTCACTATTGCTTCAACAGCCTGGCCAGCTGCAATACGGGTATCCCAATTCGTACTTCTTAAATACACTAATACCTTTAAAGAAAGATTAACAAATAAAACAAGATTTGTTTAAAATGTACTTTTAGAACACCTATCAGTTACGTTCTATATAACACACTTTTACTGCTATGGATCAAGACAAGATTCAAAATAACAAAAGCAAAGGCCAAGAAAACAAGCTGAGGAGCCATGAGCAACCCTCTCTGTGTCATTCACACTTGCCGTAGCGAGACGTTAATATTATCTTGTAAGTTATATTTAGTTCCATCAGCCAATCTCTTCCTTGCTTTGTAAGATGTAGACTGTCTCTTCCAGGTACCAAACAAGGCCTGAAACTTTTTTTAGGTTTCAAAAAGGTAGCGTTCAAAAATAGATTAAAACGTTATCCAAGAAGAGGGCCAACATGGGTCACTTGCAGCAACATAACGCTCATCTAATTTACCACTGTGCCTCAAATCTGGAAAAAACTATTTATTGCCATGAAAGTTGTTTGATATTCGTAATTCCTTGGCCACTCTCTTGATACCATTAATTGTGGTGAGAGCACCTGTTCATTAAGAGCAGAACTGAGTTCACTCAGCCTTCTCCAGCTGTCAGATTCAAAACTATTCTTGGTGTTTTTACTGGACTTGGACAGGCTGAAGTCTCAAGCTAATGCAAACCTGTTTCTATTTTCCAGCCTTTTAAAAGACATGCAGCTTCCTGTATTTTTAATTCTGTATAACACAAGTAACAATCTTTATAGGCAGGAGCAGAAATTTTAGAACACAGTATAGATTCTCTTCATAGCAGAAAATCTGAAAGTACAGCAAACACTGAATACCTATACTGAACACAAAGTGAAACCTGACCTATGTAACCATCTCAGTGGCTAACAAAACAGCATGCTTAAGAACCAGGCTCCTTTTTCTTCGGTCTCCTTTTTTCAGGGAGCTCCAAAAGAATACTATTTTTTTTGCTGCTTCTACCCACAGAAACCACACCCCAGAAAACTTGTTCTGTTCTCACCATTAAAGTGCTGATAGCAAGCTCAGAAAAACCCCAAGATGCTTACTTTAGATAAGAGATTGTTCAGTTCATGAGGATGCAGCTTCACTACTTCCCCAAGTTGCTGTGCAGCTGCTTTTCTTGTTACTGGTGTTGTACCGGTGTCCAGTAAAATAAAGAGACGATCAAGCCTAAATGATTGACAAAAAACGAAAAAGTTAAGCTATTCATAGTTCAGCTGGCCATTTCTATTTATATTCCCCCAGATTTTCCAGTTTATCTAATGCAAATAGAAGAAATGTTTGCCTGCAGATTGTCTACTGACAGGCTGACAAACCTCTTTACCTAATAGTAAGTGGACTTGTTCTAAAAGCACATGAACTCTGGTAAGCAGAAAAAATAACTTCAGTTCTAAACATTATGCAAGTTACAAGAGGAAAATGAAATAGGTTCCTTCCTTCTGAGAAGATTTTCAGTCTTGAAAAACAAGTATTGTTAGGTTGTAAATGATCTTCAACAAATTCTATCAGATAAAGAAAGCAAAGGGCTCCATTATTTATACTGTGAGTTATCATTTATTTTGAAGACCTATGATCTGTAGTGTCAAACTCTGCTTTTCCAGAGTACCAGAAATCTTTACTTTTCACTTATTTTCCCCCCAACTACCTGGAATACACAAGACCAAACCCATTGTTGTATTTACAGCGTCAAAATATTCTGATGCTTCTGGCCCTCCCATGAAACACAGGAATTTAAGCAGCAGACCTGTTTTCACAGTAACCCTGCATTAGGGAAAAAGACTCCAAACATCTATTTTCATAACAGTTAATATTTCTTGTTTATAGTTACAGAATGAGAAAGTTGCCACAAAAATAAAAAAGGCATTTGAAATATATAGTTAGCCTATCTAGATAATCAGTTCAATGAAGAAAGTGACAAGTGTTCAGTACTCCCTCCACTGTAAGCGGGGAAGTCAGAATTCTCTTTACAGGGTGCCCAGTTTGTCCACGAGGTATTGAGCAGTATGTGCTCACTACCCAATGCAAGTCTAGATTCTGCGTAGTGCAATCAGAATCACCCCTTCTAGCCTTAAAGCTAATCATAAAGATACAGTTCCAAGTATCACAGCCATACAGAGCTGCAATTTACAAAGCAGTGAAGCTCACCTAGATCAGCCTCACAAAATAAGGATCCAGGCAACCTGACAACTCCCCATCCTTGAACACAGACCCTGGGTTTCAGCAAATATAGGGAAAGGATGAGTATCCTGCACACTGGGCTGTTGCTACTAATTACATTTCAACAAAACTGTCTTTAACATTATTTCCAGTACTTAAAAACCCCTCTGTAACATCACTGCAAATTCTATTTTCTTTCATATACTTAACCTGCACTTATTCCTGAGAATTTTTATAATTTGATGCACAGCAGAGCCGTGGTACAGAATGAGGGCAAAAACATTACAGAAATGCAACAGTTTCAAACCAGAGATACTGGAGTAGATAACCATTAAATAAGAAGCATTTTCTAACTGAAAGTATTTCAAATCATTTTAGTATTTTAAGCACACTTCTGGTATTTGCCAGCTTTGACATAATTCTCTTCCTACTACTATAATAGATGAGCCCATTTCACTTATGAAACTGAAGTTCCAATTGCTATGATTTACTAGTTAGCAAGCTGTTTTAATGTTACATAAAAGAAAAACCCAAACATTTCTAAACAAGCAGTTTTGTGCAAGTAGACAAGTTAGAGGAAAATAAAAGCTTTAGAGATCTAAGTCTTCCAAATCACTGGTAATACACTAGTCAAGAATAACAGCACATCCTTAGGAACTTAGCTATTTACCAGTATTTTTTTTTTTTAATACATTTGACAGCAGTAACAACCTGACTTAAAACACTCAGTATTATTCACTGCAAAATGCACTGCCTTGCAGAGGAACCACAGCTTGCTTGCTCTCTCATTCTTAATCTCACCCAGTTTGGTCCTCGTCTCTCCACGAAACTTCGGTATTCCATAGTCAAGCAGTTTGCCAGTTAGTGCCACCCACTCCTTTAACTATCAAAGTATCTTTTTTTCATTGCCAAGTTCAAGCAGAATGTGCAACTTCGACCACTTCCTGCACTAGAACTCTTCATGTGACAAAACAGGAGGAAACTGCTATGACAGCCTACCCTCAGAAAGACCCAAGTTTAATTCCAATCTCAGTTACAAAATCAGATATTCACTCCTAAACCCCCCAAGTTTTGTGGCAGTATTACCTACCTGTTTTTAACAGCAGTAGGCTTGGTTTGTAATTTCTGATCTTAGAATTTAATATGCTTAATTCACACACAAATGCAAAATAATAATAATAAAAAATCTTTCTACTGTCTCACATCCCTGTAGGAAGATTTCAACCCCAGCAAAATAAATTAGAATTGGCAAGTACAGCTAACGATGTCTGACTAACGCCTAGTCATGCCAATCATTCTTCCTTGCCCTCCCCCAAGTTTCCCTGACATGCTATTCTCAAACAGTTAGTATTTTGGGGGTATTAAAATTCTTAAATTAATTAAGCTTTGGTGCAGCTGCAGCAGAATCCAGCACAGCCTGCACTCTCCTGCTCTAGCTGAAGAGGTACCATTGGGAAAGTTGATATTGATCAGCAGCTCTAATTTTTTTAAATTAAAATTTGCATTCTTTGTTTCATTAAGAATGAAAAACAGCCAACAACTTCTAAATGAATTAATTCTGAGAACCTGAAGACAAGCTTTTTTTTTTTTTTTGCTCAGAGCAAACTATGTCTCTAAACTTGCTTTTACAATCAAAAAGAACTAAAAGAGTTCTATAACGAAATGTGGTTCTGCCTCTCACGCCAAGCAGTGCCATAAGCATACCACGGCATGCCTTACACCTTTTCCAAATGTAATCAGGTCAGAATCAATACAGTAGAGTGAAATGCTCTACAATGCAGGTGCAACTTTTAAAAGAGCTCAACCCAGGCTATATGAAAGTAGCTCTAAGCATATGGAACTCGCAAGCTGACAACTACATCTCATCAACAGGACAGCAATCATATGTGAACTCTTGCTACGTGAGCTCACTACAAAGCACTAATTTTTCCACGAGTTAGATATTTTTCTCCTCTCACTTGAGAAATTTGAGATTTTCTAAACAAGGCTTTCAGTATCAGCAAGACAACTTGGAACAGCAATTCAAAGTCATTACGAACAGTATTACATTCAAAGTAAGTATTTTTTTCTTCTAAGAAATACCACGAGCTTTTACACTGACACAGAGTTCATTATAAATGTTTCTGACACAAAGACCTCGATTCAGGTGCTTACAAGCAGGCATCTAGCATCAGTTGAGCGCACTTCAGGATGAGTCACGCACACGGGGCGGCAGATGTGGCTCAGGATATAGGAAGGAGACCCTTGTCATTCTCAATTGGCAAGGATCCTCTACACCATCTAAGCTGGCATCAGACACCCAGATTGGGCAAGAGAATCCTCCCCAGACAAATACTCCAAGTCATCAAAAGTAGAACATTTCATTATAGTTCACTAGTTTTGATAAGACTAAAGGTCTTTGGTCTTAGTCAGACTGAAGTTCTGACTTCCAGGATGGGAACTGCCTGAGAGAAATACTCAATAAGCAGTAGGTCTGTGATCAACTGAACAGCCATCCCACATTGGACCCAATCCTTCCCTCTTGACTGCTACTACTCAAATGGCTTATTGAACAATCAAAAAAATAAATAAATCAGTTCTTAGAAGAAGACTGTAGGCAAGGAAAACAGTAAACAATCTAGTTTTCATTGCTGTTCACCAGAACTGCAAGGTTGACTGGGATTAGAGAGATTTGCCCTTTATCAACACTGTCATGCAGAACGACTATACATGCAGGCTTAGTTCAGTTAACTACATGGGGGTTTGTGAACAGAAGTACACTGGAACTTTATTACTGACCCCCAATCAGTAAACATAACAAGCATTTTGCTCTTCCAATGTTATTACTGCAGCAAAGACGACAAACAAAAAATGGCAACGGACCAACACGAGAGCAAGTACTTTCAGAAGAACCGCCAAACCAACTCAGAGCACCCTCCGGGTAGCACGGTCAGTTCACATTCCAGTTGCTGCTTTCTGAAGAGTTCTGCGTAGTCTGCATTAACCTAAGTTACACAGAACTGTACCCAGGCACAGCAGGCAAATGGTTCAAACCACTGACCTGTGCTATTCCCCACATTAATTTTCAGTTCTTTGCTGCCTGAAGGTACATCTCCAAATACAGGGGTACTCTCCATTTGAAGGGATACTTGGCCTAATATTTAAAGCGAGCCTTATGGTACTGCTCTGGGAATTGGACAACGTGGATTTGAAAGCCCATCAGCTACAGAGGTTTTAGAAAGCTAATAGTGGGATAGTTAATGAACAGGTCAAGATATAGAGGTTATCAACGTTATCTCAAAAATATTTCTAAAAGACGATGTGCACAGCTGAATTATATAATGGTTCTGATCACCCCAGTGTAAGCAGTGTGACTGGATAGGGTTCCCACAGTACATCAGTGGGGAAACTTCACATTTGTTGACCTCAAATGGGTTTAGGCTTGAAACAGACAGCAAACTGATCACCACTGCCAATGAAACGATTGCTTTGGGCTCCACTTCTGTGTCTGGGCCTGTATGCCAGGGCACAGTAACTGACAGTACAGCCACTGGTACAGAACAGCTCGTATTTATCCCAGCAATCCTCCAACCTGTTAAAGTTGTGTGACCATAGAAAAACCCTCATGGGGTGGTCCCAGCAACATTCTAACTTAGAGCTCTTTGCAAGACCACAAGTTGGCACCCATCAGAAGGGAAGGGAACACCCTTACACGTTTACACTATAGATCACGTTTCAGGACCCAGAAATTTATTAGCACAGAAATAGCCCAGAAACATAGAAAACTTCACCAAACTAAAATTTAGACTTGACAGGGGTTGACACTCACTGTGAAGTTCAGCCTAACTTCTAGTGTAGATGCCTTCATTCTTCTTTTTGACCTAAAACCTTTGTTCAGTTTTTCACCATTTGGTCCCAGGTTGGCCAGCTTTGCAGCTCATAAAAATTCAACCCCTTGTTAAAAGCACATATAAAATGTTAAATAATTGAGAAAGCAACTTTCCAACATACAGTCAGCAAGCAAGAGAAAATAATCATCAAATTTCAGAACAAAAATGGGGAGGATACACAACAAGAATGAATTGAAAGGTGCAAGACTGGAGTAAATGGTTTTGAAGGTCGGGCTGTGGACAACAGAAATCCTCATTTCCTACAGAGCAGTGAAAGGGACAGCTCGAATGAAATGAGGGCTCCATCATCACTGGTGACAGTATTATATACTGCACACACAGGCCAACCAAATGCTAAAATTAGTACTACTCCTTAGGGAATGCATATTTCATATCTTATATGAGTTGCAGTGTTAGGCTATACAAGCTTTATTTCACAGAATGCTTGAGATGGGAAGGGACCTCCGGAGATCTCCTGGTCCAACTCCCCTGCCATGCAGGACCACCTCAAGCAGCTTGCGCTGGATGGCCTCCAGGCAGGCTTTGAGCATCTCCAGAGAAGGAGACTCCACAGCCTCTGGGGGCAGCCTGTTCCACTGCTGCCACCCACACAGTAAAGAAGTCTTTTCTCATATTTGTTAACTATTATATATGTAACTATCTAAATGTAATAGATATGACCACTTACATTACAAAAACAGTGAGAAAATAGCAACGGAAATTAGAGAGCCGCACAAAGATGCGCTAATACAACACAATAAGTGCATCGCCAAGTGATAGAGAACGCCTTGGCGAGCAATCCAGTTTTGGCTGCTGGGACGGGTTACAGTCCTTATCAGTGTGCAATACTTGGTTTCGACTTTCATGTCAGTCTGTTAGGTGTCTGAGAAATTTTACAGCTCTATCTCATTTGGGCAGCAGCACACATGCTACTTCTGCTCCCCCTCGCCAGGGCTGCAGGCACACTCCCTCCCACTTGCTGCTGGGAAGGCAGCTCCCCTGTCAGGGTCTTTCTGTCAGCTTCCATCAATGGGAGGAGAGGTACCCTATTCCCCCCGGGCTTTTTAGCCAAAACTCTGGCAATTGCATTTGTTAAGTGTATCTGCCTGATGAGTAGCAGGGGAGTGCGAATGATGCAGACTACAAGAGCTTGCAAAAGACAGAACGGGTAGCTATACTCCTTTAAGTAGGAGTGAAAACATGCTTCTTGGTCAGGCTAACTCTTGCTTTCCACGCATGAAGTAACAGCTTCCAAATGATCTAGAAGGTAAGTTCTTTCTCTAGAAGAGTTTGTGGTAAGCCCAAAGGAACATTTCTAAAAGGTGTATAGGGCCCATAACAAAAGTTCTTGATAATTGACATTTTCTAAGAATTTCAGCCCCCTAACGATGCAATATCAAACCTAAAATTTTAGATAAATAATGATACCAACCAGCGCAGCCCTTTGTTACTGGGTAGTCACTGCCCTATACTTCAAAAGCCAAGAGCAACATATAAGACCCCCCTTATTTTCCAGGAGCTTTACTAGCACAGCCTTCTGACATGATTTTTTTTTTTTCCTTTTAAATTGAAAACTCAGTTTCCATTCTATACTCTTCCAGTTATATAGCAATCCAAGCAAATGAAGACAGTGAAAACTCTAGAAACCAGTATTAAGATCATATGGACCAAATGCAGAACAGCTCGCAACAGCAGCCAGCAGTTACGCTCCCCCATGCTTGCTTAGGAATGTCTTGAAATTATCCTGAAGGGGCTGTCTTTAAGACGGTACAAGTAAACTTATTTCAGGGTAAAATTAAGGACATGCCTATTAAAACCAAATTGTTTACCCTTAACGCATCTTACCAGCTTCATGCATTTTATCACTGTATTTTAAAATCTGTTCCCCCTCAGTGTGAAGGCCCTCAAAAAACATGAGAAAGCCACTAGCCACCTTGGTGTTGGAATGATGATACATGAGCTGCCTTTAAACACATGACAGAAATTGAAAAGACCTTTATATTGGATATTGAAAGGTACCATCAACACTTTATCATCTACTGGAACTCAATCACTGAGTAATCTATAATTGTTGTTCTTCTCCATAGATTGGCAGTGTTAGATTTTCACAGAAAGTACCTCTAAAGGTTATTAAGGAGGTATTGTGTTTATTCATGTAAACTTCATAGGAATGAAGGTGAAGCAAAACTTCTCAGTTCCTTTTTTTTTCCCCTTCTCAGTTCCACTGTCAAGAATCTTAATTATTTTTATTAGTTATGCAAATATGATTCTACTTCACATATACTTTAAGACCAGAAACAGGAGAGAATGCCTATGCAAATTAGCTTGCCTGTTCACAGAAAGAACCTTCCCACCCAGCCATACCTCCTTCTGGGGAGGACAGGAGGACAGTGTTTGGTAGGTTAGTAGTCTAGTCTTCTCAGCATGGAACTACCAAGGAGATGAACATATATAAAAAGTTATTCTACAACATCTTTTGGTATGAGGTGTCCACTGCTCTGCTTTTAGGTGCATTTTCTAGGGTATTATCACAGAATTGTTACATAGGAATGTATCTTTATTGTACCATATAACAGCATAATGAAACAAAACTAACAGTTATATGCAACAGATTAAAGTGTCAGGATCCATTTTGTCAATGAATTACAAGTAAGTGATGCTTTAATTATTTTTAAGATTATCTTATTAATAGCAGAACTGCAAATTTGCAACCTAGTTGAGATATTTCAAAGCATTCCCTCTATTTTAGATCACTCTGATCAGACTAGTTTTAAGAAAGGTTTCCAATTCACTAAACAGCAAAAATTAAACTTTACTGAGAAGAAAAACACTTGATAATTTGTTTTGAGAATGTAAAAAAAAAAAAACACCCCCCACACCTCCATTTTTCTTTAAGTAAGATTCCAATAGAGACTTAATACTAGTGAAGGTGTGTGTGTATGTGTGTGTGTTTTTTTAATATCAAAGTTTGGTATACCCTGAGTAAAGCCTATGGTGCTTGAAGAAAGATTAATTTGAATCATCTTCTCCCTCTCTTCCCACAGTTGTATAGATTGAATCACTAAGCAGTGAAAGATGATGTTGTTCCTTTAAATATATAAAAAGTTAACTAAGAGGAAAAATTCCTATCTCTACATTTAAATGGAACTGGTAGAAAAACTGGAACAGCCACACCTTCTACAGTAACATAGGTATGTGCTACACAACAAATAATTGTCCTGAACACTTGTAAGTCTGAAAAGAAAGGATCTTAGAAATTCAATGCTCTGAAATAAAAAGTGAAGACAAGGTTTCTTGAATATACCAAAAGCAATATTGACACTATAATATCAGTGGTCAAGCTGTTCAAAGGCTCATATGTCAAGAGTTGCTGTGTAACTTCAAAGGGATATGGATGGGTTTTGCTCTATCAAAAAGTACATCTGAGGCTAAATTTGCACAATAGCACACCTGCAAATTATAGAGAAACTTAGGAGTTCTCCAGGAAGAGCCAAGGTGTTACAGCATTCCAAAATATTATTTTTTTTTTTACATGATTTATGTGCGGAGTTGAAACAATTCTATACCAACTCACAAGTATCACAGCACTTTTATTAAAGCTCAATTCCTTATGTTCAACTTGTTTCACAATTTGGTCTTAAAACTAGACATTGAAGCTATGCATCACATGACCTTATTAACACATCGACTTTTTAGTACTTCAGTGAGGCTTAAGAATGAACCTTAGCCAAAACAGAAGTTTGTCTTCTTATCGGTTACCAGACCAAACAGGTGTTATCTAACTCCTTGCACAGAGCGCTACTGCTTTTCACTAAAGCAGTGTAGTTTTACAGGAATACGGAAACATTGTTAACTCGATTTGACACTGATCCTTAGGGTATACCTGGCCTCAGTATACAAACTTTTCAGTTCTACCTTAACACTCCAGTTAAGCCCCATATCACTCGTACCTTAGCACAATTATTTAAGCAGACTGCCCTACATCTAATGAAATTAGAATATTACTCTATTTTACGCAACTGCTTACAGTATTATTTTAAAGTACATAGTAGCCTTGTTACAGCAATCTTTTACTGCTCTCAGGTTCTTATGGACAGCATTAGGAGCAGATCCTAACATATAATAACATAACATAAGAAGTGTGAGTAGAATAAGATAAAGGGATATTTTGAAGAAACTACTAAGCTCAAACTAACGTACCCCTACAAGAAGACTTAAAATGTATACTGCTACTGCACATTTTGATTTATAATGGACTTGAATTCTAAGGGTGCACACCTCTGCTCTGCTACACAGAGCTGTAAACTCCACATACAGCTTCAGAAATTGAATTTACTTTTGTTACAGCAAATCTGAAGAAGAGATTCCACCAGCATGTGACTTGAGGCTAATCTATCACAAGGTTAACTTGGATTTAATGTTTCTCTTCAACTATTCTGTACGGAAGCTTAACATGCCCATTTCACACACAAAATAAAGATGGCAGGAATTTGAGCTCAGCGTTTTTTAATAGAACAGCTCTATTAAGACGTACCTCTGTATCAGTGAATAACTTTAAACACTGGCACACCCCGGCGCACATGTGTGTAAGCAGATACTGCCCAACATCTTGAGGCAGAGCCAGAGCAGACTAATCACTTTCCTCCACGGAAGCCTGTTTTATTCCTGTTACTTTACAACTAGGGACTCGGAAAGGCTAAACGTTTTCTCCTCGGTTTTTGCGGCTCGGTATCATAACCCCCCACTGTTTTAGCCCGACGAACACAACAAATCCAAGGCGGCGCATTCAAGAGGCCGCCCGAGGCGCCCCGTGCGGAGCCCCTGGGGGCTGAGGGAGGGAGGGAAGGAGAAGGAAGAGGGCTCCCCTGCGGGCCGGGCTCAGGTGGGGAACCCAGGCCCAGGGGCCCGCTGCCACCCCCGGGCCCGGCGAGGCGGAAGAGCCGTAGCGAGGCCTGGGCGGGCTGCCGGGCCCACCGGGGAAATGGGGCAGTGCTCCTCAACCCCCCCACCCCCCCCACCCCCCATCCCAGCCAGGCCGCACGGAGGCCCGGAGCCTCCCCCCCATCCCCTCCCAGTCCCTACCGACCTGGAGACGGCCATGGCCGCCCGGCACGGGGCCCGGCGGGCGCAGGGAGGAGGGCGCGGGGCCTAGCTCGGGCCTCTCGGGCGCCGCACCCGGCCTCGGCCCCGCCGGCGATCAGCGGCTGAGCGCGGCTGCGGGCGGCAGCGCTCGGGGTCTCGCTCCCCACCGGGGCGGCGGCGGCGGCGCAGGCGGCGGCGGCGCGCAACCCTCGGAGCGTGGGTTAAAGGCTCTAGCCGCCCATCGCCGGGGCGAAGCCCAACGCCTGGTTTTATACGAGCAGCCATCTTGTATTTATTCCCTTCCTCCATGAGAGCCGCTTCCTGATTGGCAAGGCCGCCCGGCCGCAGCCAATGGGGAGGGCGCTTCTAAGAGCGGGGAGGGCGGGCGCAGGCGGCAGCCGGACTGAGCAGGAGCGGCCATGGAGCTGCCGAGCCGGCGGCGGGTGGGGGGGGCGCGCAGGCCTCCGGCGGCGCGTACCATCGGCGGGAAGGGGGGGAGGTCTGCAGGCGAGCGCACGGCCCCCTCGCCGCGGGGCGAAGATAGGCAGGAGGACGCGCGGCAGGAGGCCTTCTGTAGCGCACCACTGGGGGCCGCCCCTTCCCCGCCGGCAGCCCGACGAGAGGGGGCAGGCGGCAGCTCGGCGAGCTCACGCCGCTCCCCCCGCCCAGCCGAGATACGCTGCCCCGCGGCCTTCGCCCGGCGCTGCGGCGCGGCCGCCGGGCTCGGCGGGAACTACAACTCCCGGCGTGCAGCGCGCTCCGCGTCGCGCCGGGGCCGTGCGTAGTGCAGCTGGCGGCCGCCCCCGCCCTCCGCTGGCCTCCCCAATCGGCGGCCGGGGCGGCGGGGCCGTGAAGGGGCAGGAGCGGGGGGCGGGGGGCGAGGCCCGGGCCCGTTGGGGCCCCGACGGCTCTGGAGCCAGCAGCTGCGGGGGGCTCCCAGCCGCTGCTCGCAGTCCCGTCCCGCTGGCTCCTGCTTCGCGCCGTGCCCTTGTCCCACCGGCGTCAGCGCGAGTCGGAGTCTGGGAAAGAAAAGCTCGGGGACGGGCTGGAGGAAGTCTCAGCGTAGTCACTGCGTTAGTGGGCCCAGCCTGCGGTGGGAAGAGAGCCGGCTGCGTAACCTTTCACGGGATCAGTTCATAACACAACAGTGGGATTTCCTGTCCTGGGAGTTACGCATAAACTTGCATAAATCCGTGGATCTGCATAATGCTCCAGAGCCCCCTGAGGTGCACAGGGCATCCCGAACCTTTCCATAGAGATTTCTGCTCACCCCCTGCCTTCACGATGAGTGGTTTGCCTTCCCGTGTAGTAGCTAACTCTTCAAGTATGTATTCACTCATCCATTCCTCAAGAACACACACACACCAGGTAGACACACTTCATTCCACCTGCACCTTCACCATCTCTATAACTGTAACCAAGGCATGGCTACATAATACCTCAGTCTTGTCTTATGCACTCAGGTCAAGCCTATTCATGAGTCCCCTACAAAGGCCTGACCCACACACATGAGCACTGGGAAACAGAGTGCCTCTTTCCTACCCATTCCCTCTCCTGTGCTTTGGCAGGAACTCCTTGGTGATGAGGAACTGATGTTAAAAGTGGCCACTTCAGAAACACCAACCACCGGCAATGTGAGTCAGCCTGAGGCCTCCACACCACAGAATGTGGCCAGAGCAAACCACAGCCTTCATTTTCTGTGGTAGAGACAGTTTCTGTCACTGTGCTGTGCTCAGTGACCCAGATGCCTTTTCTCTTCCCTCTCATGGCTCTGATGTAAGAACTACCTTTAGTTAGTACAATATGCCCCCTGTAGCAGAATATAGAAACAAACAAAAAAAAAACCAGTGACTTTAGGTGGAGGTCAGGAACCTCTTACAGAAGTACTCCAAAAGGATAAGAATCCACACCTTCCTCTCTGCCATCATAGAACCAACAAGCTCTGGGAGTGAATATATATTTTTCTTGCATGTTAGATGCTGTTGACAAGAATGTACAAAAAACACCCCTGATAATATTTCCAAATCCATTTAGCCAGGAATCAGAAACTATTCTTTCCTGCCGTGGATGTTAGTGAAATGACCCTCAGGTGCTATTTCTAATATCCATGTAATTCTAACATCCTACTTCCAATATCCATGTAATTCTAACATCCTGGCTCTCTTAGGTTCCTTTAAACATTTTGTGCATTGTTTTAATAGCACTTAAGGCAAAGTGCCAATCAAGAATACAATAAAATTTGTTTTGAACAGCTCCACAGCAGTTATCTTACCTGATAAAAATAAGTGCAGGGAAAATATTGGTGGTGGGTCTTATGGACTGAGTACTTGCTGAAATGATGATAAACTGCAGTCCAAGCAAAACAATCTGCAACAGACAGAATGATCTGTTATTTATTTGATAGAAGGAATTCAGGACTGAAACACAACTGGTTCAAGTTTCACACTATATATTTTTGTATTTTGATGTGATGTTTATATAAAGCAGATTCTTACTTAACTATGAAAAACAATTCTTCTTTATCCACAACCTGCTCCATAAGTCATACCAATTCTTTTTGCACATTTGTTTTCTTTTGACCAATTTTTCTGAAGTAGCCACATATTCTCTGCTGTTTGTTCTTGTATATAAACAAAAATGAAATATGTAGAGAATAACAGAGAATGTATAAAGAATATATAAAAGAATCCCCTCTGCAAATCTGCTGTATGCCAGTATACTCTCTAAAACCCGTTCCTAAATTAGATAAAACTCAATAATTTCTAGTCAGTTGGCAGGTTCCGATCATACCTTCTTGCATTGATCTCAATTATTTTTAGTTTGTGTTTCCCCTCCTGCCAACTGTGTCTACTTGTGAACTCTTTCTGCTTAGTCTGCCGATCCACAGCAACTGAAACTGCCTTATTTACTATGTATGCCTACATGTCTTCAAGTGCTCTAGCTGTGCAAATAGTAGATGAAAGAGGCACAGTGTCCCTGGTGGAATCCTTCCTGATTAGACCTGACATACCGTATTCTAGTCTTCTTATTTTTCCAGTTCATTTTTCTTGTCCTGAAGATTTTTATTGCTTAGAATCACACCAACCTCTCTGTAACTGTAGATATAACTTTTGATTCCCCCTAGTCTGGTAAAACACATTATTTTAGTAATCGTTTGCATGTATTTTAGTGGCTCTCAATTTGCCTTTTAAATTCCCTTGGAAATCGTGTTGGAATAGAAGCTAATATTAGAAGCTTAGCATTTTGTGGAGACATCTTTGATTGTGTCTTAATCACTGCTGTTAATTTATTATCTGGAAAAATGTTGTTCTAAGATAAATTTATGTATTATGGCCTGATGCAGGTGAATTATGCAGGTTCTTTGCAACATGCATTCGTTAATGATGCCTTCTGTTCTGAAGTCAGCAAACTAACCAGTTATCCTCTTGGCTATTTCTAATATTCTTTAAAATTATTATTTATTTGTAGATATTTAACTGTTTCAAGTATTCCTATTTTATTAATTTATGTTTTATCTCTGTAGGTTAGACCCCCTTTTACTGCTGTCACTAATATTGGATTTCTGATTGCTGAAGGATATTTAATTTTCTTAAATAATCTCTTATTTCTTGCTAATTAACACTTTATATTAACATTGTGCTTATTGTTTTAAGGTTGTACATGTTTTTTTGTTTGTTTGTTTTTGCCATCTAAGCTTCACTAGTTTCCATACCAACACTTGAGATTTAAATTGTTTCATTTTTACCACAAGGAAATTTTTGACTAGCTACATAGCCTTCTTGAAAACCTCCTTAATATGTGGCAGTTTGCACATGGTCTTCCTTTGAAGTTTTTCACAATGAACAGCGTTGTCATACCAGAGACTGGATGCTGACTGATAGCTCTTGCAGTCCAAAAACCACCACAGAGATATCAATGAAGTGGTATCTGAGAGGTATTCCAAGAGACAAATTAGGGCAAAGTCATTGCAACTTGATTTTATCTTGTAAGATTGTATAGACTTGCTCAGAAGTGGTGCTCCTTGTCCATCTCCATTGTAAACAGTTTTCTGTCCAAGTGACTGTAACCTCATTTTTAATAACCGTGGTCTGTAATTTTTTCCATCAGTTAGCTCCATGATCTCAAACCTCTCATTTTCTAACTTAGCTCTACTTTCCACCCTATTTTATAATAGATGAATACATATCTTTTAAATTACTGATATTCTTTGGTCACACTTCATATCTATAAATTGGAAATTCCTCAGTTTTGTCTAGATGTTATCCATGCTCTTGATTTGAATGAATATTTAATAGTTTGGGAAGTTTACTGTTCCTGTGGCATGGCTTCTAGGAGACAATCTATGCATTTCATAGAGTTGTTCTTTTTTTTTTTTTTTTTTTTTTTTTTCCCAAAAAGCCTTTTACATTTTATGTTTACATTTAAATCTTCCCTCTTTTTACCCCTCTCTGAACAGTGTTACCAGTAACTACACCACTTCCTATGTCAATAAAGTGATTAAACTACAGGTACCTTCACTAAACATGGCTTATGAGCTCTGAAGTATTACAAGGTTAATGGTAATAATTCACAATGGACAGTCAAGTGAGCCTAGATCTCCATTTGCATACATAAATGTACATATATACATTTATAATACATACATTTATGCATACCTACATTTATAAAAAATATCAATATTTCATACCCAGAAAGAAGACTGAAGGGGAGAAAAACTCCTCTCAAATATCTAAGTGGTGTGTTTTTTTTTGGTGTTGCTTTTGTTTTTTTGATCAAGATAACGGGCAAAAATAAGCCACAGAAGCAAAAATAAATGGAAATAATGAGAACAAACTCTATAGATCTGCAGGTCTTTCTACATAGGCTTGTGGAAATACACAGCATGAAAATAACATGAGTAGAAACAATGCCACAAAGTGACCATTTATTAAGATCTTCCATTGTTTAAGCTTGTGTGACTGTAAATTTTTTTCTTTTGTTTAATCTCAGAAGTCAAATTGTTCTTTTTTCATGAGCAAAGGCAAGAGGGACACTAGCCTGTGCAGTTTAAAAAAGAGTGCATATAATTCCAGCGTGCACAAACTGAATACAAACAACATAAATAGGAAAGCACGTCTGTCATCAGGGACATAAGGATGCAGAACCACACTATAATGCTGAATAAACAGGGACAGAGGTTTCACATCTAGTCCAGCTCTTTCCAAAAGCTGTTGCTTTATAAAGACAGAAAAGAAGGCTAATCTGTGGCTACTGTCACAAGTTCTGTACAATTACTGAGCTTAAATTAGATTTAAAAACAAGTTGGGTGAACGTATCCTTGCTCTCTATTTTATTATAACTACTACATTAAACAATATGAATCAATTCATGTTTTTCTTTTAATTTGTAAAAATGTCTTTTCAGAATATATTTTAGGCCTATTAAAGATTTCTGGTGTTTAACTACTGAAAATCAGAATTTACCACTGCTATTATGTAGCTTCAACATAAAGGAGAAAACACTCCAGTTGAGATGGGATTAACAGATATCAGCATTCATTTGTACTGTCTCATCTTCTCTTTAAGGAGTTAATTTTCCTTTATAGACTTTTGTTTGGCAGTGTAACTTTCAAAGTGAAAACTTCTCTGTGTTTATGTTAAAAGAGGTTGTTTGAAGAACTGCATGAAAATCATCATTGTCTGTGTCAGCTTTTAAGTATATTTATCTTGGGGGCTCTTTCATCTTCCTTTGTGGAACATTCAGGCCTCAACATTGCTCATAAAGGAAGAAAATGACTCCTGCTTCCGGTATGAGTCTGCACTGGCTTCCTTCTTGTCCTTTTTGTAGAAGCAGTTACTTCAAATGTGTATGTTACACTTTAACCTATTCATAACTGTAAGTTTTATGCGATGGGTACAATGATAGCAACTTTATAATGTTTTGATACTACCTTGGAAGCGTGCAAAATGTCAGGTATGCATTTGTAATAAACAAGTCGGATAGGAGTCTCAAATTTCTCCAACAACTGGATTCTTGATATCCGGTGAAACCAGACAGTTTTCAGTGCGTGAAACAACTCTGTGGCATTGTTTCATGTTTGATTGTCTGAAATTCTCACTGGATTCTGCAGGGTGTATCTTCAGGACATTACACTACACCTAGATTATATTTAAAGCTTAAAGGAAAGCCTTCATTAGTTTTAATCTCCCACATGACTCTACTGCAGGATTAGAGATCTGAATGCTGCAGTGTGTTTCTGATAGCTGTTACTTGCATCAGCACAGTACTTACACAGAGGCACAGGCTAGAAGACCCAGATAAGAAGTTACTAGGAACTCCTTCTCTAATGCATACCCTCTTTTTATACTCAGTAATCTTTCACCAGCTTTCTACACTTTTTGCACATTTCTTCCCTCACACTGGTAACTCTCTACTCCCTGTCATTTTCATTTCATTTTCACATTCCCTTCCTTTTTTTCCTTTTTTTCCTTTTTTTTTCTTTTTTTTTTTCCTGTCCTCCTGCCCCACCCCTATTGCCTTCTCACCTCAGGAGAAAGGGAAATGTTGTGGCCTGCAACCAGGTTGCTTTCCCACCTGCTTCCTGGTGACTGGTCCCATGAGCAGAAGAAAGAGATCTGCATGTTTGGTGCTTGCTAGCCACTGGAACCAGTAAAGAGAGTGGTCCATTGATGAGCTGGATCAAACATGAGTTGGCCTGGAGGGGAAACACACACCACTGGTTGGTAATAGCATGAAAGCAATTTCTTTTTGTAGGCACAAACGTTTTAAGTAAACTGCTATTCAACAGCCAGGTTTTCATATCTCCTTGCTGAGACCCTTTGAGGGGATTCATTCTTTCTTTCCTCACAAACGTTGTTTGTGTTTCTGCACGTCTCATGTGACACATCTCAACAGAAGGACCTGATTTTCAGAAGTGAGTGCCCAGATCATTGAACAGCCAGTCCTCACACAGTAGTTGTATGTGTGCGCCCCAAATTTGAATCTTATCACATCACTTATCACACATTAAAAAAAGCCTGCAGCTTGCTAGCAGCTACTTTAGAACAGGAAAGGATCCTAATTGTGTTTGGGGCTTCTTGTTTCTTGTGGGTCATTTACCTTTTGCTCCAGCTGAGAGAAAAAGTCACATGCAAGCCTTTCTAGCCCTACTTAGCTTCACTGCCTGATGCAAATCAGGCTACCAATTAAATCTTCACTTCAGGACAGTAACAGTAAAGGAGTTTTTATGTGAGGTCAGAGTTCAATAGTTATAGATACTAAAACCCTTACAACTCATTGTATGCTACCTCTCGATTTTCTGAGTTGCGTTCTTCGACATTTCACACTTGATGCTGTGGGAAACCAACCCTGTCCATCAAAGACCCACTTTTTATTGCTATGCCATAGTACAACAGGTATTTCTAGGTTCATTGAGAACATACATAAAAGAGTCCAACAAGATTTTATGATGTTACTGCAGAACTATGTAAGATACAAGAGAAAAATATTGCCAATGTAATACAATATTCAGTTAAAAAAATAATCATTTAATTTCATTTTCTACCATGTGAATCAATTAGTAATTGAATACTACAGATGCTAATATGCAGAGATGACTCAACTGTGGAATTTGAGATAAATGTCAGTAACAGTTTGCAATGTATTATGTGGGTTTAGCTCTGCCTTATTCTGTTAGGAACAATAGGGGAGAAAAGACTTATCCTAAATTCTAAAAAAAAATATTTATAAAACCACCTTAGGCTATTCCCATGTAGTCATCTCAAAGCAATTTGTGAAAACATCTATTATTTTTGCTTGAAAAGAGGAATCCAACATAGTTATTAAAGTGATTTTTATTTTGTCAAATAGCAGGAGTTACACTATCTGACTGCTTGGACCTATAGGGTTGGTCTCAAATGCTCTGTCATCATATTGTGCTAACTTTCAAAGGCTGTCTTAGGGGACGTCTTAAATCCATTGCCCTCTTTATGGCTGGTCTTGAAAGGGCATTTTAGCCAGCATTGATTCCATATTTGTCAAAGTAAGCATGATTATTCAAGTATAAATTTCCATTTCTACCCATCTGGGGAAACCACCAGGCTTATAAATCATTCATGGCTGGGTAACTACTGAGGCGATCATTTGTAAATTCATGTGGTACATACATCATCTGTTCATTATCAGTAGCCTGGCTTTTCAGAGTCCTGCTCAAGCTTTGTACTGTGGGTGATGGTCAGAATTTCTGAGTAACTACACCAGGGATGCAGAAATGCCCGGTATGTCTCCACAGGGATACTGAAATTATACCTGATAGATGCCCTCTTAGTTCAGAGAGAAGCCACTCAGGATCCTATGTGCTTCCTTCTATAAAATATCCTGTAGTATTAGGGCTGGCAGGGGTATCCAAGTCTTCATTATTTCCCTTCAGGGAAAATAACTGGAATGAGAAATATCAAGTATAATTGCAGAAATATAGAACCACATATTTTTGTAATAATTATAGCCAAATAATTTTAGACACAAAAAACATTATATGAACTACTTGTACCAACTAGTCCAAAAAATGGGCTGCTAAACAAGCATCTTTTACTTACTACGTAACGTTTTAAAAGTTTTTGTAAATCCTAATAGAGAATACGCATCATTGTGCTGAAGGAAAATATCCTTACTGGTTAACTTTCTACACTTTCTGTACCAATGGCTCCTAGTTTGAAGAAGACCATGCCACCAAACTATTAATTATGCATGCTCAGGTGATTTTTACAGATGATCTATATTGTCGACATCTGGTTGCAGATCCAGCTGCTTGGGGCAGCTTGGACCCAGCTGTTCTACTACTATGGAAGCAGCATGTGTGGCATGGAGCCCTGTCAAGGGGAGCCACTTCAGGTACATCCACACATAAATTTCCAACATCAGGAGCACCTAGCACATCCTTTTCATATAACGTAGCCAGTTGTACTCCAGCCAAACTAGTAAGCTTCAACTGAAGGTAGTCTGTGGTAGATCACTTCTCTGTGCTCTGGGAGGCTTTCTGAATTACAGCACTGTGCACACAGAACATGTAGTTCTGGTGTAACTTGTAGGTGCTGTGTCCAGAACACTAGTAAGCAGCTACATGTGCACTGGTTACAACATTAAGAACCATCTAGAGACTCCATTAGGGAAGATGTTGGCTGTATTAGTAATCACAGCATGTTCCCTGGCAATAGAATGCAATACTCAATACTAACAAACTGTTGGAAGGTTTTGGTCTGTGCTGCTAACACTCTCCCTAACAACTCCTGGCATATTTCAAGAGATAAGACACATTTCAGGGACCATCCCTGAATTGCAACTGTCTTACTGTGGTTTAGAACTAACTAGCACAAAGATGCTAGTTATCTCATATCAATTGGCCTCAGTGCCTGGGAGCTTTTCCAGATTGATTTAATGTAGTAACATAAGTGGAGCTTGAGAAAGCTTATTTGGCTTTGGGCTTGAAATGGCCCTTTGCAGATGTTCCTCAGCTAGACAGCTGAAGGCGGCTAAAAGGCTCCCAAACACTGGAGCAGCATGCAAACTCTCAAACAGTCTTGCAGGAGCTGACCAAGGACTGGTGATAGCTAGCACCCCTCCTAATTCCTTGCAGAGCTACCACATTTCACTCTGCACTGAACTTTCTTTCCAGTGCATTCATGAGCTTTTCAGGTATCCAGGGAGTCCCAGCAGCTCCAGCCTGTGAAGATTGACTGTAGGGTTATTTCAGTCCTAGAAACTTAATTCAAATCCAAAACGAAATATATAAGGAGCAAGTTATCTGTTCTTTATTCACTTTATGAATACTGTATACATAGTGTAAAAAGAGAACAAATGCTTGTAACACCAGTCCCTAACTCTTACTTCTCTCATGAAGAATACCAGGAAGGTTTTTGGTTGATTTTGGTTTATTTTTAATCTGGCAATACAGTAGCCCATGTTGCAGATCTTCCTTGCCCCCAAATAAGAAAGCATAAATACTTTAACACTCATTTTAAAAAATAGTAAGCAAAGGAAGAAATGTTCCTTTTTCTTAACATTTAGCGCTTAGTTCCAAAACCAGGTTACCTATAGAGAACTTCATTCCTGAGAGAGTGTTAATGAGGCTCACAATCCCAGATTTAATGGGAAATACTATTGACTAGCTGCTGTGAAAATGAAGGAACAATTTGGCTTTGTTCATTATACAAAGTAAAGTTGCTCTACTAGTTGCAAAGGCAATGAAATATCTGCACTTTGAATTTATATGCAAAGAATCCTTTGATTTTTGGAACTTTCTGCATGTGTTACAAATCAACAGGAATTGCCAGATGTTCCACACTTCTCAAGTCAAGTCCTTATTTAGTAGCCATAGACCCATGAATTCAGAAATCTGAGTTTCATGGTGCTAGTTAAAAAGCAAAAAAGGTCTGTGGAGTTCTTACTCTGAACACCATCTTTTTGGAGTTTTCTAGTGTATACTTCCACCCTTCAGCTTTATATTTCACATTATATTTAGCATTTATTTCAGTTATCTTAATGTCATAGTCTAGGTTCATCCTTCTTTCCCTGTAGCATTTTAAAAACATCAAAATTATTAAGATATAGTAATATTGAAAAATGTCAAAATTTTGGTTCACTTAAGTATTACATTAATACTGTTATCTGTCCTATGAACTAAGTAAGATCTGCTTAACAGAATTAGGAGCTGTTGCTGCCACTGTGCTGCTGCTGGCATGAATTCAGTTACTGTTTGTTGCGCTACCTTCCAGAGACCCGATGAAATGGTAGAGGAGACCATTCCAGTGCAGGACTCTAAAAGTAACTTACCTAAAGAGGTTATTCTTCCATTCTGATTACTCTGCTGTGCTGTAAAAAAGAAGCCAGTAGAAAACAGAAGTGGAGAATGAATGAGACACATTTGACTGACAAACAGGAAGGTGTAAACACAAAGGCGCAGGTAATCTCGGCCAGTTGAGGCAGGCAACCTGTTGATACATGACCTGCCTCATTTGGATGTGTTGCTGAGAAAATTGTGAAATTCACCTGCACTGGGCTATTCTGAAGCATTTATAATCTGTGGGATCAGGAAAAAATACACAATTAGGATGAGATATTCAGAATGATGAAAAGCAAGTTTCATATTTAGACTATTCAAACTCCAGTTACCTCCAAGTTATTAGCAATCTGGGAAAAAATCTGCTATGGAAAACAGCACACCTACATCAGTTGATGGTACAAAAAAATGGAAGAAAACTGCCATGTCACAGACATTGTTAGCAGTAATCGTTAGCAATAATAACAAACTGCTATTATTAAAGGATGAAGTTGACATACATTTGTTTCATTAATTTCATAGTATTTTTTCTATAATCTCAATGCTAGTCTATGTGATGGTATAGTATTTTATTATGACTCTTGCATCCTGAAATTACATACATTTTAAATAAATGTAAAACAAAAGACAATTACAATCACTCAAAGTTGTATGGGTTAAGGTACAGGGCTCCAACTTTGCTTAAAGGAATGACTACTTTCATTCCATGTGTACTGAGACCTTGTCTACAAACACAGTGAACAAGTACACTCTAATAAATATAAAGAACCAAACATCAGTAGAATTTGATCTTACAACAGAGACGAGTTCTCTACTACTGAAATTTGCATTTTCCTAACTTAAAAAAAATCCACATACAAAGCAAAATAGGTAAACAGAAGTCTAAGCTGAGCAAACATTGTCCTTTGTATTCAGTGCCAGTTGTAGCAGTCTCTTGGAGGTAAATCATAATTTCTCTCTTCCTCTTCAGGTCCATAATCTAATGGCAGACCATAATTGTAATCAACTGTTACAACTGGTAATCTTTTGCCATGTTCCATCTCTCTGGTAGGTTCACCTTGAAAAGTTTTTCTTTCATAGTCTATTGAACTACCTTCCTGGTGTACAGATGAAGACGGATTCATTGTACGTGAAGAATATGGTGCAAATCTGTTTTTTCCTCTGTTAAATTCATCTGAAGGATGTACTCTCCTATTGTCTTCTGGACAATTTGTTCGATTACTGTAAGAAGAGCAAATATACACAATGAAGTCTTTACAAATAAAACAGTTAATTTATTGTCAGTGGGCACCACTATACTTGCCTAACTCTAAACCAACAAATATTCAGTCTTATTTTTGTTTATACCCCCTAAAATTAAAATCTTCTCTAGTAGATGTCACAAACATTTATTTTTCAATTCTAGCAATTAAATTTAAATCTCTTCATAGCAGGTAACTCAACTAGAAAGTACTTTGTTTCAACTGCTGTTTCTAATTAAAAGTGCTCATTTATTGAAGGTTTCCTAGGGTCCATTTTTGTTCCTGAACCTGTGTTTTCATTTTTGGGAAGAATATGTAACAGTAGCTCTCTGGTAGATAGTCTCAACAGGCAATATAAATACATCTCAAATTATTTTAATTATGTATTTTTCTGTGATAGATGAATCTACAAAATATTATATATACGCTTTTTGTTTTGGATTCTCTTTACTCTCAAGCACATTGCATACTTTGTAAAGTGGAGTATAAAACCAATTCAGAACGATCTTCATAATTTTAAATCTTCACCTTCACTGAACCATAGATTAATTTCATTAGAAGGGATCTCTAGTAGTACATATTCACGCCACTTGCTCAAAGTAGGTTACATTAGATAAGGTTGCATAGAGACCACGTCCAGCTGAATTCAGCGTATTTCAAAGGATGGAGATTCCACAGCTATTCGGGACAACCCATTTCAGTGTCTGACTGTCCTCAAAGTAATACTTATTTTTTTTCTATTCAGGTTACAGAAGTTCCATTAGTCCAACAGGAGTCTGTTGCCCCTTATCCTATCACTGTGCAACACGAAGAGTCTGCCTCTCTCTTCTTTATACTGTCCTTACCATGTGGTAGACAGCAGCTAAGAGTTCAGTACAGCATCTGTACTTCAACTTTTTTGCTTACTGCAAATGTTTTTTTTGTATTTTATAGTAAGCCAGTTTGACCTGTGATTTTCATGCTAATGACTCAAGCTAAGGATTCTCAAGCCATTTTATATTGACATTCAAGCATGATATGGATGGACTACAATTAAGTCGTGTCATTTGCACAGTGTTCAGATTTGATAATTTAAATTGCATTTAAGCAAAAAAAAAAAAAAGTAAAACCAATTTTTACACTGTACAGTTATTATTATTATTTTTTGGTTCAATTCTGAAGGGATTAAAATATAAAGTTAAGTCTGAAAACAACATGAAATCTGTTATTTACCTATAGCTTCTGTTAAACTCATCATTATCAGACCCGTAATCTCTATGAAGTGAAGGAGATGAGGAAAAATGAGGTTCTGGTACATTTTCATGGGAAGAAAAAGATTGACTTCTGAAAATAATTGCAAGAATTGCACGTTAAGAGGAATGCAAATTATTTCAGGCCTTTGAAAAGTATTAATTAAAATTATTTCAAATGAAATTTTAATAGAAGTTTCTTTAACTTTATTAGTTCAACATGTCAAAATATTTCTTGGTAATGATACACTGTCCTCTGTTTCACCTGTACAATGAAAACAATTAAATCAGGCTTTACTGGCAAATATCTGAACTATGTTCTGAAAATATTTAAAAATATTTTTTTATCTATGTCAGAAACTTAACTACTGAATCCAGCAGGTTTAGTAATAAGTGGTGTATGTATTTGGGAGAATATGATGCAAGTTCAGAAGCAAAGGGATTTCCAGGAAATTATTAATTCATGAAATAAGCGAAAGTCAGACTTCCTTTTAGCATCAGTGCTTATCTCAGTTTGACTGAGGACATAAATAAAATTTCATGTCCTCTTCTATCTTGACGATTGCTGTTTAAATCTAAGTTTCTATACAAAACAAAGTGGGACAAAGTTTTGTTTCAAGCTGAGTTTGAAAAAGGTAAAACAAAAGCTTCAATTTAAAAAAACACAATCTTCTAGTTTAGGAAACATTGGCTTTCGAAATTACAACACTCCACCTTAAGCCAAATCCTTCCATAAGTCAAAATAAAAGAGTTAATTAACTGATCATTTATGTATTATTTTAGAAGGATTATTGTTTCAAATTTCATATATATTTATATATCAAAGAATTAATTTGAAATTTAATTTAAAAGTGCTGAGCTCTACACTTTTTCTCTCTAATTCTGGCCTTACAACTAAAGTGTGATTTACCTGTCTGAACACCATTCACGTGGCAAGTCATCGTGACCAGGATGATCATGGAAAGGTCTTGGCCTTTGTCCTTGCCCTTTATTAACATAATCAAAATCTTTTAACTGAGGCTGTTCCTGTAAGTCATCATAAGGCTGACGGTCATGAAAAGGTCTGTGCCTTTGTCCAGCACCTTTATCATCATAATTTTCTAGTTGCATCTCTGTTTGCAAGTCGTTGTGCGGTTGGTGATCACGGAAAGGTCTCAACCTCTGTCCATGAGCCTGATTAACAAATTCAAAATCTCCAAGTTGCACCTGTGGCTGTAAGTCATCCTGGGACTGATAGTCATGGAAAGGTCTTGGTCTTTGGCTAGGACCTTTGTTGACACAATCTAACTCTTTCAACTGCATTGGAGTCTGAAATTCATCATGAGATTGGTGGTCATGGAACTGCCTTCGTCTCTGTCCACGGCCACGGCCCCTGCTACCAAAATCAAACTCCTTTGACTGCATATCTTCCTGCAAATTGTTATGGGATGGATGGTCAGGAAAAGATCTCTGCCTTTGTCCACGGCCTCTGTTAAATTCAAAGTCCCTTGAATGTCTCTCTGCCTGTAAATCATCATGGAACTGGTGTCCATGAAAAGGTCTCAGCTGTTGTCCAGCTCCCTTCTTACTGAAGTCTAGGTCCTTGAGCTGTGTATCTTCTTGGTAATCATCATAAAACTGGTGATCAGGAAAGGGCCTTCGCCGCTGTCCTGGTCCCCTGTTGTAGTCCAAATTTCTCATCTGCATTGGTGCTCTTAAATCATCTTGAGTCTGATGGTCATGAAATGGTCTTCGTCTTTGTCCAGCTCCCTTATTAATGAAATCGAAATCTCTCAGTTGTATCTGTCCTTGCAAATCATTCTGAGAGTGTTCATCATAAACTCTTAATCTTTTCCCACACCTGCAAAGAATTTCTTTCTTAAATAGAACATCTATACTCCTAAGTACAAGTTATTAATGAAAGTAAGCTTTTTTAACTGAGGACTGATGTGAAAGACATTGCAAGTAATATATATATGTATCACAGCTACTAAGAATCTAAACAGTAAGAAAGATTATAAAACTTTTAAACAATGTCATAATAGAAGCTGTGACAAGCATTCAATTGTAATTCTATAGTGCTTGTTCAACAGGCAAAAACAGTGATTCCAAATTAATTACAAATAATTGCAGACAACTGAAGAATAATAAAGAAGGAACTCTAAAATTCTCCCAAGTAAACTAATTACTCAGCAACTTCTAATAACACAAATTCCCTGTCTTCCCTTTATCTCTTCAATCTTTTTCATATTCTGTAAATATAATTTGCAGGAGTACACTATATTCATGTAATCTCTTTTAAATTAGAATATTTATCGTACTTTCAATGTTTCAAAACACCATACCTAGTTGTTAAAATCAGTTGACCTTCTTGTAACATTGTAATGAATTGCTACTTAGAAACAACACACAGTAATAAATAATCATCTTCCCCACTCCGGGGAGGTTTGGCTTTTCATTTCACATTTCAGCCTATTACCCCTCAAAATCTTCATTTGGGAATCGTTCCACAGGTCCTTCCATGGCACGTGGAGGAGGAACAATATCCTCATCTGAATCCCATACATCCATTCCAAGGTTACTAGGAAGAATAAAAACAGCTCATATAAGCTCCTTTTTTTAAAAAAAAAATTATTTAAACACACTACTGAGAGAGGAAAAAAACAGAAAGATTCTTCAGTTGAGAATTACAGCAATTTTTGGATGTTAAATTAAAGTTACAGGTATTCATGATTTTCCTATAGAACTTCAATCTCGTAAAAATAGTTGGTGGAGCGCTGCAGAGAAAGCAAAAAGAATTCCTAAACTTCATACATTTGGAACAACATCCAAAATATGAGACAAACACCATACCTATTCAAAAATGTGATATGGGACCAACTTAATCATAAAGTCTGTAAAGCAGTGATAGCATTAAAACAAGAACAAAGGACATTCAATTAAACTAGGACAACCCAAATCACTCATATATAATTTTAAAATCAATTTAGTGCTACAAGTTATCATTGGTACAAATAACTTAGTAAGACGGAAAGGTTAGCTGTTCTTAGGTACAGTAGGGTGTGGATGTGATAAAAATAAAATATTTCTTATGCATCCATATAGTCTACTATGAGCAAGAGAGCTGAGAACAATCTGCCACTCTGAGTAGTTTTTCCCATACTGTATTTTCGCCCTAGAACTGTTATATTATTTTTTAAATATCTGATTCTACCAACAACAGCAGGCAGACCAGCACTTGTAATGAAATTTTTGCAGTGGCTCTTTTCAATTTATAGTGATAGAATACAGACTAAGTATAGTTGGAATAGTACAATACAACTACAACAATGCTCAATAGGACACATCAGATTACAAAAACATTTTGAACCTCAAAAGATAAACAAAGGAAGTACACTGTATTTCATGCTATTCATATCAGAAGTCTTGCAAAATATGCATGGTTGTATATTAAATGTTTAAGAGGGGGTTAATTCTGGCTTATGAATGTAAGTGAATTCTTCAAAATACCAGTAAACATGCTGGAAAATCTTAAGCAGTAAAAAAAAAAAGCTTTAGCTTACCTTCTCATTGGCTGTGTTCTGAGATCTGTGAGATATACAAGACCATCTATTTGATGACCTCTAGCATCACCAAAAGCTAAAGAAAAAGAGATGAGAGTCTAATGAAACACAAGCAAACTGAGCCACAAAAATATGAAAAGGCAGGTTTCTGTTGACCTCGAGATTCTGAATTTGAAAAAAGTAATTTGCATTCATACTAATGCTGAAGTATTTAATAGTATAGCAAGCTGTGATCATTGTAGCTTTTTTTATTATTATTATTTTAAACAACCAAAACTAGTAGTGGTAGCAACCTATGACTGAAATCCCCTTCAAAGAAAAAAAAAAAAAAAAGTTAAGCAGCTGAAGCATCCTCCTATAGTGCAATTTGCTATGCTCAAAACTTGTTTGGAACAGAATCAACCGTCAGAGAAATCTTCTGTGGAAATCAGCACGAGATAATTATAAGGATAGTAAAACAGAATTATGGGATTTGTGAATACAATTGTAGTTAATTGTGAATTACAATTCGACATTTGCCTTAGTTCAAAGTGTATTAAATACCTTGGATTGCTGCCTCTGGATCCCAGCCTTCAACATCTATAAGATATCTGAAGAAAATCATGGTTAGATTTTTGTCCCAAAGGGCTTACAGACAAATATAAAGCCACTATCTTTTCTGAACACTGATTTTTGCTTTTATACAACCCTTACCTACATATAAGGTAGCCGGTTCTATTAATTCCATTAGTACAGTGGACACCAATAAGTTTCTCTATCAAAAAGGAAAACACAGACTTTAATAGTTCAGAAAATGAATTTACTATGAAATTAGAACAAGACAAAAAGTACTGTACTTTTTTAGTAAAGCAGTGATAAATAATGTTTGCTATTTACAAATTGATACTGTCACTCCTGTAAAATAACAGACACGTGGAGACAGTCTGCTGGACCTCTAGCAGCACTTAACTCACTACTTCCAAACCTGTGAAGACTGAGATTAACTCTGCAGCACACAGGAAAAAATAGAGGAATTATGTCAGTGAAAGCTGCCACCCTTCAGCCAGAACTTATCTTTCTTGAAACGTTTATACACATCATCTATAGACTAAAAGGAGAATAACTTATTTCTATTAGAGTATTTCAACTGAGATATTTCCAACAGAAATAGGGGAAACACTAATGTGGTGATCATGCAAGTGTTAAAACCTCATCCAGACTATCCCACACATCGATGAAAAAAATTTCAAAATAAAATACATAAAGAAAAGGCTACCATGATTGTAATAAACATAGAGCCTATTTAATGCGAAAGGACCTAGGAAGCTTATCTTATTTGGTCTGTAAAAACAATTTTGAGATATTTACAATGCCAGGGGATGGGGAACAATACCTAAAGCAAAGCTGGTATAAGAATGTAACAATATATTAATAGGTTGAGAGTTTGGGGTGAGATTTTAGAAGACAAACATCAGCAGAACAAAGATCAGGCAGGGAAAAAGTATTGACAGAAAGTTTTTGAAATGGACTTTGATAAATTTTTGAATGAGATACTCTGTAACTGTTTGACACAGAATAGGACAGTCATGCTATCATTTTATTGTTTATTCTAGGTTGGTGTCCTAACCTTTCAGAACTTATTAAAAATTATTTGTAAGAAGAATCTGAGAAATTTTAGGGGTAATCTGAAACAGAGGGCAAGTTACAATGCACAAGTTAACATAAAAATGAAAGTTCTCACACCTCTGTATTTATATAAATCCTGCCAAAACAGTCTTACTAGCTGGAACCGTAACAAATTTGGAATTCTCTTGATTCTGAGAATAATAAATAATTAGATTTAAATAAAGACTATGCTTTGTCCCATTAAAAGAATCACTGGATCAAAACAAGGAGGAAAAAAAATATTTCCAAGTAGGTTTCCTAAGGCCAAAAAAGAGCAAAGGAAGAACTTGCACATTAACTTTCTAAATAAGGACAAAACCATCTTCTTACGCTTTTTCATTTTCCCACCACTTCCAGTTTAGGCTCTCATACTTGAGATTTAAGTCAGAGCTCTTTAATTCTGCTTCAGACCTTCTGCTGCAAAACAACAGTTACATTCTGCAGCAAAAACTGTATGCACTTGGAAATTTGAACTGTATTTTCTCACAGAAAATACCAGAGTAACCATAGCAATTAGCATGAAAAAAGTCTGAAGGAATGGTTCTTCAATATCAGATAAATGAACAGTTAAAATCTGTAGCAAATAAAGTGAGAAGGTAAAAGCGGCAAACAGGCTGTGGCAAAGTGTTTGCAAATTTATTTCCCTGAAAAGCACATGTATCATTCCAGGGAGAATTGTACTAATGCAAAACCACTAAAACGGCAACAGATCCACACCATGGAAACACTCGTGTCTACAAAATGATTTTTAAGAATTGCTAGGATATGAGGGCAATAATGGGTTCATAATTCAGAAAACTGCTATGTGAGACTAAATGGGCTCCATGAGGTCGCCCACAAATACCAGTGCCCAGTGCTGTCAGAGAAACTCTGTGCTATTTAAAACATCCATAAAGGGCCAGCAGTTGTGACACTGAACAGGACAACTTGAGGACAACTTGAGTCAGACAGATAAAAGTCTTATTTCTATTGAGTACTATGTCAGCTAGGTGGAAGCAACTCATTTAAACCTTGTGAAACAGGTACTTAGAAGGTGGAGTTCAGGTGAGGGCATTCAACAAGCACTGGACAGGGAAGACTTCCCCAATACAATTACAGAAGTAAAATAAGAAAGCATAAATATAGCAGCAACAAGAAGTACTAAAAGGACAAACCTGAGATCCTAGATGTCTTAAAGAATCTACTGTAATTAATATATGATGAATATGATGAATTAACACCAAAATCTTTGGTCTTTTACAGCTTAAGATGTTGATATTTACCGTTTCCTGCATTTTCCCACAGGAATTTTCTGACCCACTTTTTGAACTGTAGGATAGTACCATTATCAGGGACTTCAAGTCCAACAGTGTAAAGTTTCTTGTACTGTACACTTTTAGGTAAGTCCTAGCAACAAGAAGGAAAAAATGGTGAACATTAGCGACATCTTGCATCAAGGGAAAACTTTATGCAATATCTAAAATAATGCCCATGAAAAACGGTAGTTGAAATGCTGCGTAGCAACTGAAAATGACCTTGACATGACTCTATAGAGACATGCTCTCAGAAACTACCGTTTGCATTTCTGTTGTGAAGACCTGATCTGAAAGAAGAGTTTCTACACAGGACTTACTATCCCTGACGATAATGCAGAACATTAACTAAAGAGAGCAGATTTCTATAATTCCACCCAACACATTTAACAATTATTAGCAATACTTACCCTTCCCAACAACAATCATGTACACACATATCTGCACCCTAAGCATGTCAAGTCGATATGCGTTCAAAGATTAACATTCAGTTATAACAATTGTATTTATTTTCCTTTTCAGTAGGAAGCAATCAAAATTGTTTGGACTATACAGGTAACAAATTTGAAACAAAGTAATTTTAAAATGCATACTTTTTAATGGTTTCTACTGAATATGAGTAAAGAAACTACTAAAAAAGCCCTCCTTGGGCATAAATGAGAATGTCTTCAGGATACAGGCTGCAAGTCTTCAGCATCTTTTCTGCAGTGCTTAGCGCTGAAGTCTTTATCCATTATTCTAAGCAACCATAATACAAATAAGCCACAAATGTAACTAGCTGGGGGAGAGAACTATTTCCTCTGTGATAAAACATTTGGCTTCAGTTAGAGCCACAAAGTAAGCTTAGATGGCACAACTTGTCTATTCAAGATGAGCAAATGCATAAATACGATAAAACAATAAAATAAAGTAGCTGCTGCCGTATTTATTATTCTTGTATTACCTTAACTTCGTAGTATCGTGTAGTGTATGTTAAATCAATAATTAATCCAAGCTCCACATTTAGGGCTTTCATTGCTGCAATTAAGTCTTTTGGTGTAAATTTCTGGGTTGGGGTAAGCCTCTGGTTAATTGCCTACAATTAAAATGGAAAAGAAAAAATTGCTTAACTTCTAATAACAAACCATTTGTAACATTCAGCCATTTTAAACAAGAAAACATCAGTTTATAAAAGGGAATGTTTACACTATCAAAACCATATCCATGTTTTATACAGATTAAGAAATGAAAAGGAACCAAATAACAACAAATCAAGAATTTGTTCCTATTCAGATGAAAAGGCAACAAAATGTGGAAGAAGTTCCATTTGCACAACATTAGCCAACATTATTTGAGTAAGTACTGATTTGACAGTAACGCTACAAAATGCTGCATATACATATATATATACTAATTTTTATATATATATATATACACACTGATCAAGTAACCAAACACAAAAAAGTAAAGCACCCTAACCCTCTTTCCCCAAAACTTATTGTACAAAATAAACTGTACAATAGCACAAAATTAACTGTGTATTTCACAAAAAAACATTGTGATGATTTGGGATATCAGAGTTCACTTATTCAAAAGGGTTTAACTTTCTCCCCAGAAATGTTATGCAAGCATTTTTATCCTCGCTTTATCTCTTGGCAGAATGTATTTGCATGTATAGAACTGGAAAATTATTGCAGGTGTAGCACTGGAAATACTAAGTAAGACTAAAATACAGTGGCTAAAAAAGCTGCATGTTGGTGAACAATGAATAATTAATTTCATTTTGACAGACACAGTGGAAAAATTGTTTACTCACCCTATTGTAGCTGTGGTTTTTGAAATGTGTTCTCCATTCTAGGTATGAAAATGCCTCATGCGCAAAACTGGATTTTCTCTGAATAGTGTGCTGTTCACTGTGAGAGCCTTTTGACACAGGCTCTGTTACAACCAATAAAGACAGTGGCAAAACAGACGCAGCAGCCTCAACCACCTCTCAGTTCCTTTGTCAATAAGAAATTCAAGTAGACTGTACTCAGAACTGATGGAAAGGAAGGCAGCCACAGACCACACACCTCTCAGAACCACAGATGCTAAAGGGTAACTAACTATTCCATCTTTTGACTGTACAGATTCTAATTTAAGATACTAGCAAGCAATTTAAGTCAAGATGAGAAACAGAGGCAGGAATTCTAAGTAAAGAATAAACAGCAGGACATTCCCAAGCTAATACATGATTAGGAAGCTTGAGCTAAAAAAAGTAGCGTAGAAAGCACATAGAAGTATTCAGTCCTAAGTATTTCAAAAATTGGTGTAGTGCTGTAACAGTGGAGGTTGTCTACGTTCAAACAAAATGAACAGTAGTCAGTTATCTCTCAGCTACTCAGCAGTGTTTTTAAATAAAATTTGCAACTGAACTTACTAACTTTGAGATGACAAAACACAAGTCTCCAAAGGTCTGTGACAGAACTTGAAAGAGTTTTTTCTTTTTCTGTGTGAACCCACACTTAACATCGAGGGGAAACACAATTTTAAAAAATAAGATAGCTGTAAACATATTGCTCGCTTGAGTAAACAGTCAAATGTGTTATGAAAGACTATGTATTGAAACAGTACTTGAGATTTTCTGAAAAACTCATCAGGAATTCTGCGAAAACGTCTACCCTTTTATGATCTCTGGCTTATGAGCTCCTTCCAGGCTATTGCAGAAGATACAGGGGAAGAGTGAGCTACAGGGGAAGTTGGTGATGAAGTATCTTTCTCTGAATCTGGAGAGACAAGGAACTTGAAAAATATGCAGTGAAAAAAATCCTGCCTAGAGCAGTATGTCTATGCAAAAAAATGGTGCTGGGTCAAGTGGAATTACAGGAGCTGCTGATGCAAAAATCTCTCCTACTTTATAATTAGCAAAGAAGCTAATTATAAATCTACTGAATCTCATATCCACCAATGAATAGATCTACCCTCTGGCAGTCTCTGGTAGAAGACACGCGGCTGTTGTGTGATCCATCAGTACCATGGAGAATATGACCAATATCAAGTCTGAGATCTTTGGTGTCAAAGCAATAAAAACATCATACTAAAGCTGTGTGAAAGCAGCTAAGGAAGTGAACACTGGGAGCATTCCACTTCAGCCATTGTTAACAGAAGTGAACTGAATGGTGACTGAAAACATAATGGGCATGAATATACCATAATAATAATTTTTTGTGTGCAGGCAAGCTACAGACAATAGCTTAGACAGAATATTTACTATTAACTGCTAAGATTATGTCCAGCTGTTGAATGTTAAAAGAGCTTTGAAACTCCTTTCCTGTGTATCTGAAGCAAGGATGTGTAAATTGCACAGCACTTTTAAATGTTAATTTATATCGAAGGGCAAATTTGCAACCCTATCCCTCGGTCCACCAAGGAACTGATAAATCAAAAAAAAAGACAGCCTCCACATTTTGTCCTGTCACAAAAAAAATGTAGAGAACTGGCTCAGTGTATTTAATAGATTAAGACTCCATCTTAGTAAGAATCTAATGGAGTTACTATCACATTAAGCAAATAAATCTACAAATATTGCATTTCTCCATATCACTAAAAGTTTTTGCTTACAGAACTGGTAGTCTGGATCTCTAATCTTAAAAGTACTGCAGTAGCTGGAATCTTTTAATAGCCTGATTTCTGTAAACTTGTACTTGGGCTTATATTGCCTGGATTGTAATTTGTATCATAAGCCCCTCCATAGTGATAATTGGACTTTTCTCATAACAGTCAAGAAAATATGTTAAATAAGATCATGAATTTAGGCCACTAAATTAATCAGTGATCAAATCAATTTTGCTGATTGGTTAGAAACAAGACTGTATGATTTTCAGAAGAATAAAAGAGTAACATCAAACACAAGCTTTAAAAGAAAGAGAGAAAAGAATATATTATGTACATAAAGCCATTGGTAGATGACTGGACTGATTTTTTAAAGATGACAAAATATTTTTTCACAAAACTTTCCAGAAGCTTGCATGAATATTAACGCTATTCATTACTTTTGCATTGTATTTCGTAGAGACAATCTGTAATTACTGTTTATACGTACCCCTTTTAAAGGTACTTTAAATGCAATAAATCTAGTTCCTGGTATAGGCTGTCCAACCGGTGTCAAGCTCCGCCATCTGCAATGAAGTAAACATTTATTATAAGTATTTTCAAACAACATGATTCAACAGAAGACGTGTAGCTCCATGTAAAACTTCTAAAATAAAGATATTTCCTCTTAGGATTAAAACTTTGGTAAAACAGTACATAAAAATAACACCTCTTTAAAATTATAATCGTTATTTCAAACTATGTGTATCTTACATATCAGGAAACCCTGCCATATTTAACACAGCTTTAATGTAATAGTTATTTAATAGTTCTCCAATCATAAATGATAGTTGTCGATTTTTTTTTTCTATGATGGGCCACGCAGCCCACTAGCATAATTTGTTAAGCTTTAGATTTCCAAACAACAGGACCCAATAGTTCTTAAATTCCTTGACCACATAATCAAGCAGTTGTAACTGATGTGCACAAGAGCTTAAAAAAATAACCACTTTAACCCTTATATATAAAATATATTTTTTTAAATCCATCATCAAATAATAACCCGTTTCACCAAGAAACTTAAGATTTTTTTAGAATCACTATAATAAATATTTGTTTTGTTATGGTATTACATATAAATACAATTAATAGATCCACATTCTTCTGGGATGAATGAAAGAGAGTTGCCTAGATGATGACAGAAGAATATCAACAGAGTGTTACTGCTGGACTGATCAGCTTATTTAGCATGCCACACAATTTACAGAAAGACACTCCTATTGTTTGCAAATCTAAAATCAGGAGCCATAATAAAAGGAATCTTTACTGTCCATAAAGCACTGTTATAAAGAAAATACTTCTAATACACATTGTGCATGATCGCTGTTATCATACAGTAGAGGTATGTCCCCAGATCTGCACTTATGCCACGAAGTGGTATTGAGGTATTGTCAGTACATTTGAAAAGTCTTTTTCCTTCCTTCTTTTCCAACTTCCAGAAAGCTTCATCCCCTCAAAATGTTAGGGCAGTACATACAAACAAGTAGTACAAATATAAAAAAATATAAAGTAAAGGGCTCAACAGGCAAAAATAAGTCTTTTTGTATTATAGCTGACAGAAGTTTTTCAACTTGGCTGAATCAAACACCTTTAAAAAGTTGCTTAAATAACAATGTTAGTTACTGTTGTTAGTTACTTAAATAACAATGAAACATTAAGTTTACTTTCACTAAAAAAATACAAAGCTAGACTTTGTTCACTTTGCAATACGTTCCTTTTTCAAAGCAACATCCTTCGCTGCACTTTCTCTTGGCACTTTGCAAAATATGAAGAATATTCCATCACACAAAACTTTACCAAAAATCACTTTAGTAATATGAAGATTTGCTACAACACTCAAAATGCTACTAATTCCAAAACCATGAAGGACTGGTGTTCACAAATTCTACAGTGCTCTTGAAGAAACCCTGGATGTATCGCATTTCAGAGATGCCAGTATTTTTAAAGAATATGAAAAATTTTATCTGAAAAGACAACTAACAGATCAATTTTACCTTCATTGAAGTGAATTACTAAATTTAGTTGTAAAATGCAAAAAACATCTTGTAACTGTTTCACTTCTCTTAAGACAGATTGTACATGAATCAATTAAGATCACAAAAAGTGTTAATATACAGAAAATATTACTGAATCTAACAAAAAAACACAACATAATGAAATATCGTGGTGATAAGAAATGCTCAATTAAAAAAAAAAAACAAAAAAAAAAACTAAAAAACCTGTGAAATCTGCCCTGCACATAGCTTGATTTTATCTAATTCATGTTATAAACCACTCCGTGATTCTGTGATCATCTTAAAAAGATACTACATGCTGTAGGCCATTTTTTATGTACATTTAATCTGAATTTCTGTTAAAATTAATGAGAAAATTAGGTTTAACAACAACTCCAGCCTCTTGCTATTTTTAATTACTCTGGAAATTACATGTTTAAAAGCAGTCTGAAGGAAGGCAGAAGTTAAGCCTCCCAGCCACAAAAGACCAATCAGCCTATGTAGAAAGACAGCTGGATATCATAGGTTAGAAAATCAGGTCTTCTTTAACCAGCTTTCTCTTGGAAAACCATGAGTGGAAATCTACAATGGTTATTGTAAATTCCAAGCAACTAGAAGCCAGCAAGAAGTTATTAAAGATTGCTCATAAATCTTATTTGCTATAATTAGTAATGTAACAGAAAGACTTTGCAAAATTCTCAACTTTTCATCAATCCTCTCTAGACTTCTGCAAAATCAGCAAGTAATGCAAATGCCGCTGGCAGCTCTATAGTAGAAAACGTGCAGAATGGTGGCAGGGCTTAAGTAAGACTCCTGAAGTCTGAATAAAGGCTGAAAGGACCAAAGGACCTTCAGGTCATAGAAACAGCAGTTACAGAACCAAAGACAAATAATATTTTAACAAGTACAAATGAGAATTATGACACACAATTTGTGTACTGCTTGAATGGAAAGAAACCCAGGAGTCAAAAGTGTTATTCAGAAGACTTGACAGGATCATCATTCCTGTAGCACTGATTAAAAGATAACAGAGGCTTGAGTTAAAAAACAAGCTGGATATGAAGTATGTAGCTGAAAAATGGCAGCAAGAGTTTCCTGAACAAGACAGCGGTGTCTCACTGAGACACAGACACATCTATTTCTGTGCCTTGAAACAGATCTAGGCATTTGCAATTATAGAGGGCATAGTTCTGCCCATAGAACTGATGGCATTCACATTAGAAAGATGTTGTGGTAAGATGGAATTACATTAACAGTTACATACTGTGCACACACAATACATTTATAATTAGAGAATTATTTCTTTAAGTTTTCAAATAGGTAAACAATCCATGGACTACACGCAGATCAAGATCTGAAAGGTAACAAAATGTAAATTATTTAATGATTTGCCTTTCCCAGTTCAGTATCATGTTCTGTCTTCATCACTTCCCAAGTACCATCAACTATCACAGAACTGAGGCAGAATTTTACCCATACAATTGTTTGCTTAACAATTCAGTTGTTTCTACAACTCTGAAGCCTGTTAAGAACGTCTTATAATTGTGAACCTACCTTGGAAAGTGAATTTCTAATCATTCAAACAGGATAATATAGTAGTTGTAGAGAAACTTGAGTATGAAATACCAGGAGCTGCAGCAACACCATTTAGAAAATACTAGTTGCCATCTCTCTTCCTTTTTGGCTACTGGTACTACATGATATACACACTGCTCTATTTTCCAAGTAGCTTCTATAGATACAACTGATAATAGTCTGTTGAAGAAAAGACTCCCCTAAAAGGTCTATACATCCTTTCAAGACAGAACACAATGCACTGGTCAAAAGCAGATGGAAGAGAACATAGAGAGCTGTTAATCATCTATTAAAACAGATTTCTCCCTTTGCTTTACTTCAGCCTGTGTAAGTGGGATACAAGTAAGTCATAGCTTGCAAAAAGAATAGTGAATGTGGATGTAAAACACAGGAGAACAGTCTCCTTCCTATATCAATAAGTAATTGCATAGCTTTGCATTTGTGGTGGTGTATTGAAACACTAAAGCTGTGCCTTAAGACCTGTATGGCAATGATACAATAGTTAATCAGGTATTACAAGTAGTTTCTGCTGATACCACCTTTTTAAAATGCAAACATGCCCAATAGTATGAAGCACTTTTACTTTACAATTAAACTCTCTCATTACTGTAATCTTTCTCTCCCATCCACCCTTGAACAGGCATTTTGTAGACTAAAACACAGAATCAGTTATCAGTCTTTAACACTGTTGTAAATGAAATGCTGATGTTTTTAATTCTGTACTAGAACAACTCAGTTAAAAAAGTATGTTCACAGTGCATAGGTAAAAATAATTAAGTTTTGTCCTTATAGTAAAAAGACCCCACTCCTGGGATTTTTTTAGACCCTTTAAGGAAAACATACAATAAGGTGGTATTTCTGCAGAAGCCTTTCAAAACTGAAAACTGACTTTATTAATTATACTCACAGTAGGACTTGGGATGCTGATGCGCACGCATATATAAAGCTGTAAAACCATCACAGCATTTTGCAATAGTTCATTAGATGGCTTGAACTCCCTCTACTGGCTAGTTCTCCCCTAAAACACCATCATACACAACTACTTAAGGACAACACTGTTTCAGACACTATGAATAACTTGAAATTGATACCATGATAGAAACTGCAATGGAACATATCAGAACAGATTCCATCTTTTATAATACATCTCGTTTTGTTATAAAATTATCTCTGTAGTGTGACTTTATAGGACTGAGACTGCAATGGATACTGCACACCTTATCTCTGCTCTGAGACTTTACTGGGAAAAGGGAGAAATAATTATTACTATGAAGGAGTACAGGAAGTCTTACTTCCAGTCTACCTCCTCCTCCCACTGCTGGAGCAAAGACTGTGCAAAAAGCATAACATCAGACATTCTGGTCAAGGACAGAGACACAAGAACAAGAGTTGGCCAAGAAGAACAAGTTGTAAGACTTTACTGCAGATCTAGTGGTGAAATTGAGTATTAACGCTTCTTTAGGTCCTGAGTACACTCGGAGTTCTGATACCAGCAAAGTTGCTCAGTGCTGAAACACAACCCTTACATGCAGGTAACTTTAGTTATGCTGCAGTCTTTGTATCATAAAAGTTGATAGTAATTAGTTTACAATTTTAAAGATTCTACCAGTTCTTGTTTAGTTGTGCTACCTCTAGCTAATTTACAGCTTAAGTGAAACCTCAAATTTACTGTATTGCTTTAATTAGCATAATGGAATTTGGATTAAAACTGTATAGAGAATTGAGGCAGTAATGAAAGACTATCTGTAAAAACGGCTATGTGTAGACTGACTTTCTTTTGCTTATCTGCTAAAGGGTTTCTCTTGCACTATCATTAAAAACAAAAAAAAATACTGCTAAGTTTACTGTTATTACAGTGCTGTGGTATGACTGAGGTTTTATCTCCATAGTAAGATACTGTCTGAACTGGTCCCTGTCCTATAGTGTACCACAATCTCACCTCTTCCAACAACTACTTCTGGGGTGAGTAAATTGCATGTGTAGCATCACCTAGATTAAAATTAGGTTTCCCTCATTTCTTTTCCAGGGCTCATTGCTATTTTTTTCCTGCTCTACTAATCTGATTCACAGAAAAAACCTACAACACACAGTGGTAACACAAGGATGACATCAATGTAGTGCTGCATGAGATGAGCAGACTGACAAGTCCTTTCACTTCTTTACTGCCCAAATCCTCACACTATGGATGTCTGGCCTGATTTGTTAATAGTATCAAAAAACACATATCTGTGTAAGTTGAAAACACTTCAGTATCATGACTAACAGGAGTATCATCAGTTAATTCTAGTTTTGCAACCAATTACTCTACAGCAGACATTCCTCTCCTTGAAAGAGGCACAGGTGTTAGTTTCTAAGCACAGAAGCCAAAAGCAGAGTCCACTGCTTCTTCCATACTTACAGAGGAAATGTATACAGCCTAAAAGCAGCTCCAGCTCAAACACAATGGGAAGAAGAAGGGATAAATAAGCACCTGATGCATGAGAAATGTTTTCATAATAATTTCTGTGTATGGAGAAAACAAACCTGACAGTTATTATTTCAGGCTTTCTCTGTTAATGCTTGCAAGCCTAACCCACTCCAGTTCAATCTTTTGTGTCCAATTTCTAACTGAATTTTCATAGAAGCTTAAGAAGCTCTTTCTTAAATTTTATTCTGATTTTAATCCCTGAGTTTGCCTGCTATGAAAAAATTCAGTTTCTTGAAGTTTCGCTTTTTTTTTTTAAAAAAAAAAAAATTTGCATAACTTTTGTTTCTACTCTTTGCTTTTAGACCACCGTATTTTACAGGAAATCATTTGTATTTTATTGCTCCTCCTAAGCATGTTAATGAACTCTCCCTGAAACCTGGATAATGTCCACCATTCCTAAAAAAAATAAAATATGCCTTTCTATCTCAACGCATACTTCTACCCAAGAAGTTTGTACCGCTATCAGCAGTAACACACAGGTTAAACTTTTAAACTTGGACTTCCTTTGACACTTTTTTTTAATAGAACCATGTTTGTTTTAAATGAGGCCATTTTGTGGTCCCCATATGCACTCCCACTCAAGTCATCAGAAAGCCAGTAGAATAGTGCTTTCTTATTTTCATTAAAACATTTTTGTTGACCTCTTGTATAATGAAACAAGAAAACCTACTGGATTGTCTTTCTGGACCTGAATGCTCTTGATCACATGCATGCAACCACCTGCTCCCATCTTATCTGCTCTTCCCCAACTCTTGGTAGCAAATGTGAGTAAGGACGGACCCCAGATAAGTATGCGCCTGAGGTTAAGGTTAGGAAGAAGGGACTCCATTTGGCCGATGAAGGAGATGTGCTCACAGACAGGTTTGAGCATTATACTCACCTAGGGGATGAAGGGCTGGGCTGTCTTGAAGATACCTACCTTACCTGGCAGTAAGTGGTGAAGATGCTTGTGGCAAGCAAGCGCCTGGGGCAGCGAGTGCCCCTTCTCTGTGGGCAGGACTGTGCCCGCTCCTGCCTCTCTTACTGTGAGGGATACTTACCCATCGGGGATAGTATTCTTCTTTACCATGCTGAAAGCAGGAGCAGGCAGAGCAGGAGACAACGGTGAAAGTGCGCACTGCAGCAAAGGAGAGAGAACCGCGCAGTTACCACGGTGCTAATCTCTTTCTGCATCAATGGGCCTTTTCACAGAGCTGACTCTCAAGGTAAAATAAACGCAGCTGTCAGCTCGAAGCCATCCTGAACGAGTTCTGCCGCTTGCAAGCTAACCTACTTTCTCCACGGCTACGGTACAAGAGGGAAAGACAACAACTCACCTCTCCTCTCCAGAAGCCCAAAAGAACAGGAGAGGAGAGGCGTCAGGTTGCTAACTCTAGCAGCAGCGCTGCAGGGACGGAGATCTTGCTGGCAGCCCCGCTGTGGCGGCTCGGAACAGCCCGCTCTGCCCCTGCGCTCCCGGAGCGAGAACTCTCGTCTCAACGAGCAGAAACTCCGGGCAGCTGCAAGAGGCGAGGCAGGCACCTCAGCGAGGGAAGGGCGAGCGCCTGCCCCGCTCTATCCCCTGCGGGTCCGGCACCGCCGGGTCCTGGGCACCGCCAGCACCCGCCGGGGCCAGGAGCCCCCCCTGCGGCGGAGGACCCATGCCCGCCGCTCCAGGGCGGCCGCGGCTCCCTCCTCAGAGTCGCCACCGAGGCGAGGAGCCCCGGGCTGGGACAGCTCGGAGGCAGCTGAGCCGAGGGGAGGGGAAAAGAAAGGGAAAAAAAAAAAAGTAAAAAAAAAGAAAAGCGAGACGAGGGCAAAGGGGAGGTCGCGGCCCAGCGGCGGGGGGGCGGGCTGTGGCGGGGGGGCGGGCTGTGAGGAGAGGGGTACGACTCGCTGACGGGGAGGGCCCGGGCGCCGGGGAGGAGCGGGACTGCGGGCGGCCCGTACCCTGACAGGATCCCCCCGGCGCGCGAAGGCTGGGCCAGGCTGGGCCGAGCCGGGCCGAGCCGGGCCGCGCGGCACCTTCCAACGGGGCGCCACTGCGCCTGCGCGCCGCCCGGCCCAGCTTCGGCGCGGGGGGCAGGAAAATGGCGCCGGCTCCGCCACAGCCGGGACGGCCAATCGCGAGCTGCTGCGCGTGCGCGGCGGGCCCGGCGGCACACGGGGGAGCCTCGGGCGCATGCGCGCCGCTTGAGGGGGGGCGGTGAGGCGGGGTGCGGCGCGGTTGGGGCGAGGTGTGTGTCGAATCGCGGCATGTCGTGTGTCGCGGGGTGCCGCAGCTCGGCAGGGACTCTGAGGGGTCGCGGCTTTGGGCTCTTCCCCTCGTTCCCACCGCGTTTGCTTCTCTTCTTCCTCGTTCGCCCTTGTTTTTCCAGTGACCCCCCTGCTGGACCGCCAGCCTCGTACGAGCTCTTCAGCTCCCTCCAAATGTCTTGTTTAAAACACGTAGGTAGTTGGTAGCTTGGGGGTTGTTAGCGTTCAGATGCTGCGAAGTGATATCAGAGTTCGTGCACTTTCTGTTTGTTTCTTAATAGGATGCCGGAGTTGAGTCTCCTTGTGGAGAAGTTCCTTACCATCCGTTTGATGAGCCCGCTTCTTAATTGCAGAGCTGCAATGTAGAATGAAATCGTTGTGCTGGCGTTAGGCAACAGCACAGCCCCTCTATTTCTGTGTGTCAAGGCAGTACAAATATTTTTAAGACTGGTATATTGCGTATGTCAGCAGTCTTCTTATAAAAGGTTAGTGTACTGAAGAAACAGCCATCCTTTGTGAAATGTACGTGTTAGTTTCTTATTGTCATTTTCACTCCTGTATTTCAAACTTTAAAGCGTTGCTTATATAGCTTCTGGTTTGTTTACTCAGCTGGACTGAATCTGCTCTGAAGCAGTGGCCCTTTTCAGACTATACATGTTAAACCACCTTTGTTTTTTAATGCAGACACAAAACAATGGGTTGTGATCAGAAAAATGAGAAGTTATGAGGTAAAATAATTGAGGGGAGTAATTTGAAAATAAACTATCAGATGCTGTATTTTTGTTTTTACTAATATAAATAAGAAGAGTATGTTGCAAAGTGTGAGTTCCATAAATGTTTTGTTTTGCAAGACATCTTCACTTTCCCACTTTTTTCTAAATGCACGTAGGAAAGGTCTCACTTCCAATTTTGCTAAATCAGTGGAATGAGAGCAGAAAGGCTCCAGCTAATGCTTTAGAAATAAAAGTTCAGATTAGAAACATGGCAGTAATCGTGTTACACACAAGAATAGAAATAGTTTCTTATTCTCTGAAACAAAAAGCAGTTCCACCCCCAGCTCTTCAAAACTCAATGTAAAACTGAGAGACTGTGGTATTATCCCCTGTTGGATGGTCGGTCTTAACTAAATCTAACTGATGTAATGCAGGGAAGTAATTCTTCACTACCACTGAGGCATGACCAGTTTAACCAAGCAACTGTGCATTGCAACTAAACGTTTGGCTTTCTTCATCGCTGTGTAATGATGGTTTAGCATTTGGCTCCTAAGCTAACTGAAGTGTTCTGTACAGAGTGGAGTGGGCTACAGGGTGCCTTTTTTTCTTTTTTTCTTTTAGAGAAAAATATATAGGGAAACTGGTTGGACTGTTTTTATGAAGTCATTTGAGTTGTAACTACATTGCAAGAAAACAAGAAGAGGTTGTATCTGTTGAGAGGAAAATCGTTTTTAGAAAATTAAATTGGCATTGTATCTTTTAATTAGTTGGATCATCGCTGGGTTGTGTAAAGCATATGTTTCTCAGAGACAATTATGATGATTTACATGTTTACCATAACATGATTGTAGAAAGGTTTTTTGTAGTGAATTCAACAATTGGGAGTACAAAAGGTTTTCTTCATAAATTGTTTTTATTTTTTAATATAAAACTTTTATTTACGACTTGAATATAGTAGAATGCAGGTTATATTTTGGATTTTCTTCAGGTTTGTGAGTGTTGTAAATGCTGCTCACGTTTTAGCCATCAAATGGCACGTAGCCATCCAGGTTTCATGGCAACGTTATCAAGAGTTGTTGCAACTCTGGATAGTACTGTGCTGTCTCTTTTAGTCCTAGAAATGGACAGAAAAAATCCCATGCCTTCAATAAGGGAAATATACAACTTGTAGTTCTAAAATATTTTAATTTGAGGGAAATGCTAAGACCGTTGTGCAAGTCACAGTTGTTTGGAAGAATCGAGGTGCTTTTGTTGAGAGAGCCATGATTTCTTGAAATTCTCGTGCTTCATCTTTGAGAAACAGTTGAATTTTGAATTTTTTACACTTAAGTATTCTGCCTAAACCTAGTGCTTTAAATGATAATTTATATCAGTTGTTTAGAGACCTCTTTAATTTGCTAGAAAACAAATATGCTACTCGGTAAGATGCGAATGCCTCACTCATAAGCAAGGCCTGACTTAGTGAATGCAATCAGTTCATTGCCTAATAAGTTGCAAAGCCAGGATGAAAGGAAAAAGTTTGACAACGTATAGTTAAATTTTGAGAGATAATCTTCAGAGCTGTAGAATAAAAAGGCTGATGTATTTGGTCTAGCAAGTAATTTTTAACAAATAAATTTCTGTTCTAGTTTCTGGCCCTTCATATTAAATGTATATTCAATGAATATTCAAAATATTCAATTTTGCATAGGATGCTTCCAGGGCTTGCCACATGAAATTAGAGAGCAAATCCAGGAAGCAAGCTAATTAGTAGTCATTCAGCCAGGCTGTGCAACCAAGGAACAGCAAAGACAGTAATGAGCACTCGGCTCCACAGTTCTGAGAGAGTGCGTCAAGGCACTGGTAGGTTTGTGGGGACTTCTGAGCTCATATGTCTGCGTGCTATGGCAGTGTGATAACAACTTTACTGTAGTCTCCGAATATTGATGCGTATTCTGTAGGCAGAAAACATATAATTCATCTCTGCAAAACTAATTAGCTAGAAAGAATAAAGAATCTTGGGGAAAAAATCTTTGGGAGAGTTAGAAAAGTGTTTTAGTATTGTTACTTTTTAATACAGTATAGCAGATTTTTGCTGTGTGAAAAGGCAAAAATACTTTTTTTTTCATTCCTTAGGTAATTAAGACACTGTGTTTCATATAGATGCTGTGTTTCAGAAAGCCTTATGCATCAGTATGAATGACAGCAGTTACATAAACAATACTAATAAGCAGCAATGCTCTTCTCTAGTAGCTATGCAACTTTAATACATTTGTAAAAAAAATAATAATCTTGGTTTTATACCAAGTTTTAAACAGTCAGCTATAATTTACCAAAAACATGCATAATATTGCCAGTTTCTCAATGAAGTGTGGAAATGTGTGCTAAAAATAGAATTTATGACTGTTAGCAGAACTGTGCTCTAAGGAACTGAAGATTCAAAATTACATGTCACAAGAAAATACTTTCTCAAAAGTTATTTTTAAAAGGGTCCAAAAGTGAAAGTCATTGTATTCCTGTTTTACACAAACTTTGTTTAATCATTCGTCCTAAATTTTCATTTTTGAGTTTGAGTCCTCTTTGTATCTCTCAGGAGGTAGAGAATCCACATTTTCCTCTTACAGCTTATACCCATATTTAATAACTATTACCTTAACATATTTTCCATGTGGTTTTTATTCAGTTTATTGGCTCTTTTTATCTTTTTCTACAAGAGCAGTCATTCTGGACACGGTAAGTCGGTTCAGTGTACCGAAGAAAATTGAAACGTGGCATAATTCATTACAGTTCTCAGATCCCTCTCCAAGAACCTTTCCAACCTTGTAATAATTACTGTGGAGCTTTATAAAGTACTGTTTCTTGTTTTCCTTCGTAATGTTTTAAAACGGGGACAACCAAAATGCGTTACAATGTTGGCTAGGTCAGTACTGTATAGATCTACAGTCCCTCTGCAAGTTTATGTTGTCACTGTTAATACAACCACAGATTATGCCTGCTCTTTTTGTTGTACATTTACATGGAGTTTTATTTGCAGTCTGATTTTTGCTAACTTCTTGATGTATTTTTTTTTTACAATGATTTCCAGTGATTACTTTTCCAGGATAACTTTTGTAGGTATGACATATATTTCTTGCATAGTGCCACTTTATTAAAGCATATTTTGTAACAGTGTACATGGTTTGTAGAATATGCATTACATTTCTTCTGTTAGGATTTACCATTCCTGCTTCTGTTTTGTTCTGTTATTTGTACAATTTTCTTTGAGATTTCATATTTCCTGTCCTTAATTAAAAAAAAAAAAAAAGTAAAAGGCATTAGTCTGTGCAGTGAGCCTTTTTTTATCTGTAGGTCACAAAGTTTAGATCAAATTCTCATTATTACAGCCCTATTCAGATGCAGTTTTCCGGTAGTAGCACTAAATATACTTTGAAATTATGTTGCATTCCCAAAGCTTGTGCTTTTCTTTGTTGTCACTTGAGTTAGTGTCAGATGCAATAGCAGCATAGATTAAATAGAGTATCTCCTTCACAGAGCTAATGCCAAATACTTTCCTAACTAGCTATTTCAAAATAGACCACTTCCTTAATCGAGGATGTGTGAATAACAGAGATCTAAAAATCAGCTAATCATCTTGCTTGCTTAAGCCAATTTTGTTGTTGTTGTTTTTAATGTTTTTAAAATTTCATTGGGTGGTGCTGTTTGCTTTGCTTAATTATTCCTGTGTGCTACCCCACACTACTCTGAGTTGTAGCCAGTGGATGACAGCCAGAATGGCTGGCACCGCTAGAAGTGTGTTCTGAAAATTTAAACTGTGATTTACACTGAAACAGCTGTTGTAATGTTGGTCCTTACAATTTTCTTATTAATATATTTTGATATTCAATTGATGCTATATTGTATAGCATTGATCATGGAGCATGTACTTTAAATATTTTAAGCAAATATTTTGAGTTTGTTTGTGCTGTCAGATTTTCTTTCCTTAGAAATATTCTTCATTATTGTCCTAGTAAGTGCTTTCTTGCTGCAGTTTTGAGGTGCCTCATTTATGAAATGTAAAAATACACTTTTTATGTACTGTGTCTAATGCATTTTATATATTGAACTATTTTTGGTTTTCAATACAATCTGATAATCAATTTTATTATTAAAAACAATAACTGCTAATTATGTTTTATGTTTCTTTTACTATAGCTTTTTTGATTTCATTCATAGTTATTTAACATCATTTGGGCCCTTAAATTTTCAATTGAATCATTCTTCGAGGTTGTGGAGGCTTTATTCTTCTTAATCAAAGATGAGTCTTTGGGAAGTAAAGAAGAATTGAAAACTACAGTATACAAAATGTACTGTGAATACATTCTGTTAATAATTCTGTTAATAGCTATGCTGATACAAATCTGGAATAGTTATTGCTTTGTTTTTGAATGTAAGTAGTGTGGATTTGCATCAGCATAGGTGATAAGAGCAGTCAAAATTTATTCTCTCTTGAAAAGAGAAAATTTGCATCCTGTGATTTGGCCTGGATTTTTTCAAAGGAGTATTTGTGTATTTTTGAGTGATGTTTGTATGCAGTTTGATTTATTGCTGGACTGAAGGAAAGTCAAATAATCAACAGTAAGGCATGCTGTAAATTTTCAACAGGTAGCTTTGACATGTGGAACAAGTTGGAAACAGCCCTCTGAGCAACAGCTGTGTTCTTTTTTTAATGGTACAGCCTGCTACTATCCAATATCCCTGCTTTATTTAATGTTAAATACTGATTTGAATGTGATGTATTCTTCACAGAAGTTTACTGATTATAAATCTCTCTTCCTTTCCAGTATTGTTATTTCAATAAACCTACAAGCTCATGCTTTAGTCTGATGTTATTCATTCTACTGATCTTCAGTATTTTTTAAAATATAATCATGAATCTGAAATAGTGTGGAACAACTGAAACATCATTATTTTAATTTTCATTTTATAAGGTGCTAGTCTCTATTCGGCAAGAAATAACCGAGAAACAGGCTTTATCATATGTATGCTCTGAAGCATGAACTTGACCTGTAACCACCAGAGGGAGCAAACTGTATGGTCAGGACTTTGCTAAAAATGTCTTTGACAAAAATGATGGACTATAGACTATTAACAGATTAATTTGCAATCTTGTGTTGTTTTTCTTCTTTTTGCATTAGGAAAGAATCTGTCTGGGAATGAATGATCAATGTTATATCTCAGATAATAGAAACTTCATATATTTACTTCACTTCAGCTTTTTAGTATTTGTATTTCATAATACAAAAATGTGACAGCATTTGGTCAAACAGTTAACATTTGGGGGGGGGAGGGGAGTGGGATTTACTCTTCATTTTAAAACATTAAAAGGTTTTCCTGATTTATTTTTCATAGTTTACTGAAGACATTGCATGTATTGGTAGACCACAAATAGAAGAACTTGTAAATCAGATCCTACAGGAAGGTAGTACAATAAAAATACTTATTTACATACTTCCTGCTATTGTGCAGCAAAACTTAAGCAGTCAGCTAGAAGTCTGTTAATTTGTATTTTTACATGCTTACATTGAATAGTCCCATTGAACTCTGTGGCAGTTCCCATGGTTTAAGGTAGAGGTTCCTGCATTTAATTTCCTTGTATTCACTTACCGGCAGTGATACCAGTGCCAGATGATATATGAGGTCTTGTGTGTGAGGAGGGATGCCCCCAAACCTCTGTAAATGCTTTCACGCCCTTACATAAGAAATCCATGCTGCTCTTTCCTGTCCCCATCACTTCAGCCTCAATATTGCACCTTGCTAAGCAGTGTCAGTTCAGCAACTGGAGATTACTGGCTGGACACAAGGTCTCATGTTGTCTACAGAAAGAAGCTGCCACGAAGCATGATGTGGCAGAAGTGGCTTTTGGAGAAACTTACCAAATATGTTAGGTTCAAGCAGGACTGAGTTGCACAGACATGCCACTTTGAAGTGGTTTATATATCACAAATATAAGTGACAGACTAAGAATGATGTATTTCTGTACCCTGCTCCCAGCAGTACTTAAGTACCAAAGTACAGGGGCCAGTAGTGTTTGTTTAGATTGTGAACCCAAGTACTGTTTTCAGGATGTGTTGATTTGGTGCACATCTTTGTTGTGGAAAAAGGGCTGCTAATACAGTATTTGACTCTGGAGTTGACAATATAGAACCTAAAGTGTAGACATGTTTCAGTGATATGAATTCTGCTTTATGTTTTAAGTGAATGGTTATTTCAGATGCACAAAAGCCATATGCTAGTTTAGCCCTCTAAACAGTATATCATTGTTTAGGTAGGGAACTAGCAGATTGTATTAAAAGCAGGGCAAGCTTTACAAAACGCATCTTTTCAGCTAGTGCCTGTAACTGGTTGTTCCTGCAGCTATTTGCCAGAGTATTTTGTTAGGAGTATAGTAATAGACGATAATTGATGATGTGCTGGAGAGGGTAGTTTTTAGACTCCCTGATTTATAAAGAAAAGTTTAAAATGGTTTGAAATCAAGTCAAAATCCAGCTGAGGTAACTTTCTGATGTTGCATTGAATTTTGGGTCAATATGGCGAGGAAGAGTTGTTCCTATCCTTTTCATACAGTTGTTTGTCAAGTTAGACTTATGCCTTTTGCCTGTTTAAAACTAATAAAGATATGTTCATACTAGAAGTCTAGCCCTTGTTATGACTGCATTTAAACATACCTATACATTTTCTAGACAAAACTGTATGGCAGACATGCTCCGTTGTCTTACAACTGTCTTAAGTCAAAGTTATTTTTAGAAGAGAATGTTCTAACTAAACACTGAATGATACAAAAATAGGAGAAAATTTTAAAACAACCCAGGTAAGAAGAAAACCTCCAGAAGAGTGGCAAATAAGGTAGCATAACTTTGAAAACAATCAAGCTTCCTATATCTAGAATATATTAGTTTCTGCTTTGATTTTTCTTCTAATACATTATTTGTTTGCACTTTATTTTATAAATACTTATGAATAAATACAGAGGTTATAAAAGATAGTAGGTTTTTGTGGCTTAATTTAAAATGAAATATAATGCTTCATGAAATTCCTAAATTTTGTGTGACATTATCCATGTATGCTTTCATTTTATAAGCACTTGCTGTATGTACAGTATATATTTTTTTCCCTAATAAAGAAAAATGCAAAGGAGTAACAACTCCCATGCTTATCTGACCATGTTGTACCTCTTGGGGTAATGAGTTAATTGTTTTAATTTTATTGACAATTTATGGTAGCTCAATATGAAACTGGACAATATACTCATCTACCCAAGAAGAGTAATTTCTTAAGTGATCGTGTGGTGCAATTTGAATATACATCTGTGCAATAGGTATTCATGCAAGCTTGCAGAGAAGTGTTCACATGGAAGCAATCTTAAGTATGTATCTCAGAAATACGTGCTTGAAGCACAACTCTTCTATGGAATACAAATTCACAGTGAAATATGCAATTATTCAAACAATCATTAGCATGAAGCCTCTACAGATGCTTATGACTGTGAGATCAAACACAACATCTCTGCAAATGGACTTCTGTGAGGTGTTATCACTTGTTCAGATATTCATAGTTTCAGGTGCCTGACTTTATATTACTCAAAGTGATAAATCACTTCAGTAAAAGTAGTTAACATATGTATTGACTAGGAATGTTTATTTTCCTTGGAACTTACTTTCCTCAGATGAATTTGAAACTCAGAAGAAGCAGGAAGCTCAGTTCCCATCATTATTATTACAGCTCGAGAAGGTGAGCTAGGGAGCAGTGCAGTGACTGGTGAGCAGGTGAATGGGGGAACATGAGGCAGTTTGCTCACCGTACTAACTGGTGCAGAGGGGTTGTCAAAGACAATCAAAGGAAAAGAGGAAAGTCAAAGACTCAGTGTGAACGTTGCAGAAGGTTTATGTGGCAAAGCAAGAAAATGGCTGATGGTGTGGACAAGTGCAAGTAGGGAAATGGTAATTCCAGCTCCTTGTGCACAGTGGTAGTTCAAGAACTAGTAAAAGTTTCTCAGGTTTTGAAACTTTGCAGTTACATTAGATGTTACAGCATCTGATCAGTGCTCAGATCAGTGATCAGAAAAGAATGAGTACTATAAATAGTGAGGAAAGGAATAGGTAACAGAATAGTATTTTGTTATACCACTTTATAAACCTGGACTGCTCCACTTTTTTTAAAGAGTGTTGCAGTTCTGCCCTCTACCCCATCTCAACAATGGAAAACTTCCTTCAGAATTAAGCGATGTACAGAGAAGCGCAGTGAGATGAATTCCTGTATGAGGAATTACCTTTGATTGTGCCCAGTACACACTAACCTGGGAAGGAGATAGCTTAGGAGGGGAAGAAACACAATGGATGTCTATAAAATCTTTAACTGAATGCACAAGATGAACAGTGCCCAATTGTTTGCTTCCTCTTCAGACAGAAAGGTTGGGCAGGCTTTCTTACAGAAACTGTCAGGGCCAAGTTTGTACTGACCAAAAGGAGTCAGTCCTTCCCAGAGCGCGTTGTTGAGATGAAGAAGAGTATTGTTAGGACTAAAAACTTACACAGGTTCAAAAAGGGACTGAATTAATGAATGGAACAAGTCTGTTATAAACTGTTATGCATAAAGGTACTAACTTTTAACAGGTGTGAGAAAGAGACTGATGCTGAAAGAATACTCAGGGAAAGTTTTATTTACTTGCTTTGCAGATCTATCTTGTTGGCTATATCAGAAATAGAATAGTACCTAGAACCTAGACCCATAGTCTGATGCATTATGGGTTTTATTAACTTTGTTGTTGTTGTTGTTGTTTTTTGTGGCTAATCTGCCCCTTATGCTGTATCATAAAACAAATTGCTCCTCTGTTAACTGGAAAATCCAGTCTAGTGTTTAAGCTTTGCGTTTAGTGACATTTCTATACATTGCTGTATGCTTTGGACTAACATACGGAAGAACTAAGGTTTCTTTAGAATATATAATTTGTTTCCTTACTGATCTCAGTAAAAGAAATAGTTTATGTATTTAAGAATAATGTCAGATATATAAGTGCGGAGGGCTGGGGAAGTATATGAGTAGTTAGTCACAAGTTAGTAGTAGTTAGACGACCAGATGTCCTGGTTCTGTTGTAGCTGCTATTTGACCTCATTTTAGTTTCTCCAAGTGCATGTTCACACACGAATTGATCTGTCTTCACAATTCCTCTACTCTTAGAGGAAGTCAAGGATTACAGTGCCCCCTACAGCAACTCTGTGTTTTTTCTTTCTTCTTCTTCTTTTTTTTTTTTTTTTTGTTAATTTTGGGTCAAGGTAGATACAGATACTTGCCACTGTTCTACCTAGAAGCAGAGACCAGTAATAGTGGCTCAGAAAAGCTTTTTTTTTTTTTTTTTTTCTTTAAGTTTAGTCTTCAGCAATTACTAGTTGACTCTCCCCCAGTGCTCGAAGGTTTCCATCCGTTATGCAGCTATTTGTTTCTGTTTCCTGACTAAGTCTCTTCCTCTTGCTTCCTCTCTAGCTCCTGTGGATTATAAACCCTGTCCTTGAGCACAGAATAACTGGAAATGAACTCCACAGTTTGACTTATGTCTTGTTATTTCTGTATTGGTGAAGAGGACTCTTGTAGTTACCTTCTTGTTCGTTTTTCTGCATGTTTACTACGTCTGGAATTAATATGTAGTAGTAAACAAAGTAATCATCTGATACTATAGTTACTAGGCAGCCCCAAATCCTTCAGAGCAGAACTTAGTCTTGACTTTGTGTACTTTACATTTACATGTGACAAACCAGAGAATCTTAATGTCACAGGGATTAATAAGTAATTTAGGAAAACGCCTTCTCAGGTTCTCTTTGCAATCAATGTTAAGCATCATGTCTTTGTTCATTTTTATGAAAAGGAAGTAAACCCATGTGTAAGTTAATTTAACTATCTCTTGTGTTAGAGTAAGGGTTACTCTGTCCATCAAATTATGAATGAAAAACAAAAGGAATGTTTGGATCCATTCCAGAGCCATCCTAAAGTGTGTGGTTCTGATTAGGTTTATTACACAGAAATTTGTGGGCAAAAAGAAATACAGTGGCAAAGGATGCCCGCACTTGTTCTTGTTAGTTTTTCTGCCTTCTGCCTTTTGTTATCTACAACAAGAGATGTGAAAAGAGAAGTAATAAAGTACAGAAGGAACAAGTATTTTTACAAAGATAATTTAAAATAGAAAGCAAGTCTCCAGCACATTGATGTCTTCCTAATAGCTAGGTTTTAAAGTACCTGATATAAACATCAGATACTATCCACATTGGGGTACCAAAATGAACCTTTTAGATTGAAGGTACAGTTATCTAATTTACTTGCACTGTGAATATCTCTGCCATGCATGGCCCTGTTATAACTCTGTAAGGTTCAGAGAAATTGGGTCAATTCCCAAGATTTTTAAGCATAACAAATTCAGTCAGTAACTGAAGGAGGGGAATGTGGCTGGTTCAAGTGATAGAATTGTGGCTAGAAAAAAAATCACTTGAATTACAAACTTGGTTGGTAAGATCCATTAAGCATATTTTCAGAATAGTAATACATTAATATCAGATAATAGCTCAGTAAAATCAGTGTTACAGTATCAGCAACCATACATTAAACATATTAAGATTTGGATAACATTTAGACCTGAAAAAACTGTCAGAAAGTAGATAAAACATTACCATATGGAAACATTCTCAGTGAAATCAATAATCCTGAATATTTTTCAGTAATGTTAAATTTAATCTTAAATTTCTCTTCAGTCATTTGAAAGCAATGTATAAACATTGCTGAAAGCATCTACTGCTGGATAACAGCACCTGTACTTTTAATTTACTGCCATTAAAAACCCTCACTAATGCTTACAAAACGGGGTGCATTTACAAAATGTAACTGTGTTCTTGGCAGGTATTTTGAAATGAATTTGGAGGTCAAATTAGCATGAGTTTAAACTTTAACATGACAGTAAAAGTGGCTGATGCTGTTAATGGTACTTCCTTTTTCAGTTCTCTGGTACTGAAATGATTTTGTAGTACTTCTGGGCTATTATTGGAATAATCACATGTAAGGTTGTGAAGTGCCCAGATGCTATGAAAATTGTCACCAGATAAACTGGCCAAAAGTCTTAGCCCTTCCCTGTAAGGATGTTAACAGCAAAGGTATGTTAACAGTAAAGAGGCATAGTTTAGCTGTTACCTGCATGTTAAATGTTGAAACAGGCAGTATGAAGCTACTGACGTGCACATTGTCTGAATTCATTGTGTTCATGTTGTAATTTAAAGATATAATCTGTAGCTTTGGCCTGTTAAACTAATTTTGAACTTTGTAGCCCCAGTATTGAATGCAAGAGCCTTTGTAGTATAGAATCCTATTAATGTTACCCGCCTTAGTAGCTACTAGGTCACTTCATGCTTTTATGAATTGTGCTGAAGGACACATGCTGAAGTTAATAGGACTACACTTTTGAAAGTGTCCAATAGAATTACATGACATCAGTTTGCCTGCATTCTTACAAAGCAATCCAAAGCTGTGAAGAAATTTGTAGCCTGGAACAAGTTGATTGATTTGTTTCTAAGATGTGTGCAACCACCTTTGATTTACTTCTTGAAAACTTTGGAATCCAAAGCAATATTATCCAGCCCTGTGTTAGGAACAGGTAGTTTGTTGGACAACTGTTTTTTCATAGTGTAAGGCTTTTGCTTGAAAATGTATTACTTTTTTTTTTTTTTTTTTTTTTTTTTTAGCTTCGTCTATCAGAATCTAAAGTCTGGGAGCAGTTGTGTTCAGAGAACAATTTACCGAGGAGGTTGAGGTGGCTGTGATCCCCTTGCCTTCTTTAGCATCGCTTATTGAAGCACATGCTCCTAACATGTGATGAGGGCATAGCTATGCAGCTCTTCCACAGTTGCTTAATTTAAGTGGAGCAGGAAGAGAAACCCAGAAAAGGAAAGACTAATTTAAATTAAGACAACACTGGTGCAAGAACAAATGTCCACGAATGTGTTAAAGCTGACAAACATGTCTTACGTGAGCTTAAAATCTCAGAACTCAGATGTTTTCAGAGCAATATAATGAAAGGGTTTGTGACATATTTGCTTATGATAATAAGGTATTGGACTTAAGGACCTGGATATCTCCTCCAGCCTAATGTCTTTTATGAAAGCTTCCATCTATGAGGAAGTTCTTTGAATTTTTTTATGAAAGATTTCAGTCCAGGTCATTTCCCTTGGTTCATGGAGTTCTGCAGTAGTCTGTGGTAGTTAAGTCTGCTTTTCCTCTCGGGATTCATGCAGAGACCTCTGCGGATTGAGGAGATTGCCGATTTTTTTTTTTCTTAACATTTTAAAGAGAATTGTTTGGAGTGAAAGCAACATATTTTTGTAGTAGAGGTGTCCAAGCCCTGAAGGTACTATTTTTGGAGAAAGTCATAAGTAATGTGTCATATAGTACACTATAGCAGGTGATAGCTGAAAAGAAGTAGCTGAAGTCTGCTTTGGCATCTGAACACCACTGTCATCTGCCTGAAAGATGATACCAAGGGATATGTCTCTTTTCTAGGGAAAACAAAAAAAAAACACAAATTGATTTGCTGGAGTGAAGGGACAAGCTGCTGATGCTGATATATACATGTTCTTGTCTGGTGTTTTCTTTTACTTGAATTATATTTTCAGAAGGTTTTGGAGAATTGAATGTTTCTCCTCCACTACCTCTAATTCAAGAAAGCACCCTCCTTCAGGAAGATACTTAGGTACGTGCTTATCAGCCATTGGAATGTTAGAATACGGGTGAGGTGCTTGTGAAGTAGAGAAGTATAAATTTTGTTTGAAAGATGTGTAGTTGCTATGGCCAATTAAAATTAAGTGGATGCATGCCTGTGGTTTGATTGGGGCAGGGCCTGTGGATAAAGGGAGAGATGACCTTTCAAATCTTGAAATTTCAAATATGTTTCAAAACAAGATTGAATGGCTTTTTCTCTCCCATCAACAAATTTTGACTTACATGGACCTTTCTTCCTTGATGAAAAGGAGAAACTTCTATCCTTTGATGTTAGGCAAACTCATGCGTGCTTTATCCTGGGCAGCTGATGAAGGAAGCATTTTCCTGTTGCACCTGTTCCTCAGCCAGTAAATTCTGCTTGATTCAGGTGGTAATGAATCATACATTTTTAAGGTTTATCAGGATTCTCATCGGTTAGCATTTCATGTTCAGAACTGTGGGAAACATTAGCGTGATAACTTAATGTTTTTTGGTGCTTTCTAGTTATTTTTATAGCTATAACATTAAATCAGACAACTTGATTAATCTGTCAGAATTAGAAATTCATTCTGAATATTGTACATATTTTCTGAGATTACTGATACAATAAACACCTGCTTCTTCAAATGCTCTGCAGTTAATGCTAGATGGTTTTATTTTAGCATGCCAAGAAATATAAATGCGGAAATAGCTACTGGAGTTGGATGGTTCAGTGATACCCTGTCCTGGTTTCAGTTAGGACAGAGTTATTTTTCCTCCTAGTGTTTCTCCGGCTGTGTGGTGTTTCGCTGCCGGTTGGGTTAAACCACAGCACACCCAAACTTACTGAATGGGCCAAAGAAATTCATCTCGATCCCAAATATCCTGAATATTCATGTATGATGGAATTGATTATGGTAACATCTAGCATTTTTTGACAGAGCATTTTGACATGTTTTCTAGAAGAAAATATACGCTGTCTGCACAGTGTTAGGAGACAGGATACTTGTAGATACTATTAATATTTTTCAAACAAGTTCTTTGGTATCAAGGTTATAAATAACAGCAACAGAGTTAAGGCTAATTATGTTTTAAAAAAATAGACGAGCAAAGCATGAGAATAAAACTTAAGTAGTTATCATAGTTATTTAAAGTCCTAATGCTGAACTGTTGTCTGAGATCATTATTCTGGTACAAGACCTAAAACCAAAAGAAGAAAGCTGTATCTTTTTCTGCGGCTTTGTAAAGGTCACTTCTGTGACTGGAATAAAGATTCCTTCCTTTCCAGGATGCACAGATGGCTCATGCGTGCTCTAACTCTGGGATGATCTGGACACATTCGCTTCATTGCTGCATGCAGATTAACTGCCGAGAGTACCGGCTGGAATTCTGATATGTGGGAGATGTGTTGGTCTTGTGCTACATATCCTGTAGGGTTCATAACTGTGCTCCACACATCTGATGCATCTAGTAATTCTAACTGGGACAGTAGATATCTGATAACCCAGTGAAAAGAGGAAAAAATAAGGAAATTATTTTTGCAAGAATCATCTTCAATTTATGGTACTACTCAGGAAAGTGCAGTTGAATTTTTGTTATGCAGAAAAAAATATATAAATTTTAGAATATAAACAAGAACAAAGGAAGTACTACTACTTTTAATAATTCATTCCAGTGAAAAAGTATGGATTTGTTTACAACTAGAAACTATTACAATTTGGCCTGATAATTAAGCTATATTCAGATAAGCCACAAACTTAGCATAGCCTTATGCTATTGGTGCTAGTCAGAATGACACATTATCAGAAATCTTGAGGGAATTTGTATAAAGGTTCTAGAAGTTAATAAAAAAATAAAAAGTTATTTTGAAAATTGGACAATGAGTAAAATACTCCAGCCTTGATCTTGCTTTCTCTTACAATATGCAGGGTTCAAGGAACAAACAATTCTAAAATACTTCTGTCTTTAAATGCTTGCAAGAAGAATTTAACTTTGTTTCTGAAGAAGAAATAAAAATTGTAAACGCTTCCAGCTGTTATGATTTAGGAGTATTAGGTAGTTAAGCTTGTTTTCAACAAGTACTTGCATTTGTTAGAAGATAACACATACAATATTTCACCCACTTGGTATTTCAGATACAATCTTTGTTTTAACTTGTATGTGACAAATTGTATTAACTTTAATCTCTAGCTTTTTTTTCAGTGTCTGAATCCAACTTTCCTGTTCCTTCATATGCTTATGTAGCAGAGAATTTAGTTCATTATCACAAGATAATACGGAAAGCCAGGCAGATGCCCTGACTGATTCAAAAGAGTACCTTACTGCTTATGCAGTTCCAGCAAAGTAAATGAATTTCCCTTAAGTGAAGCAGAAGTTTGTAATAGCATATTTTGGACAGCATGCTACTGATGTTTAAAATACTGCTTCAACCCCAGGAAACATTCTTCTGATATTTTTTTTTTTTTCTTTTTACTTAGTCACAAAATAGTGTTTGAGTTTTCCTTTAATAGTACTGAGTGTCTATTTCTGATTCTGGTTTTGATTGTCAGTCCTTTTTTTGATTTTTAGAATTCATTTGAAATTAAGCATAGCACAGAGAAGGAAAAACACTGAAGACATGGGCCTCAAGATAAGAAGCTGTGAGGTCTCTGCAGGTCTATTGCAAAGATGAAGTTAGCATGAGAAGACAGTAAAGAGTACTATGAAGGGAGGTTGTCTGTAGAAAGCTCTAAAGCGTTTCAATGAACATTGTTTCCTAATAAGTGTTGTTGTATTTATCTTCGTCTCCAATGCTTCCCCCCCACCCCCAGTTTTAACTTTTGTTGCACTACACTAAACTTACGGCTTCACTTGTATTTGTCCCCAGCTGAAATCCTTTTAATTTGAGAAAAATCCTCAAGTGTCTCTGTGTGTTCTATTTTCCGTCCACATGCAGATGTCCCATTTATCTAATTTTTTAGTATTTTGTTTTTCTTTTGGTTCTGCATGCTCTCCTTCCTCTTACACAAGAGATTCAATCTAGGGACAAACTCAGCAATCAAACTAAACTAAAATAACACAATGAAATTAATTTCTGTTGATATACTTTTCATTCATTCTATTCATTTGGTCATTTCTATTCATTTTGACCTCAAATTAAGGCTCTCCAGATATATGCTCTTCTTCACTTTCTCATTTGTATAACGTACATACCATTCCTTTCAAATTTCTCTACTTGTTGTCCAGTTAATTTTGATATTCATGTAGAGGTGCCTAACTTTTTACGAGATAGTGAAAAAGCTGTGTTTTTATTTTTTATTTTTATTATTATTTATTATTAATATTTTTTATTTTTTTATTTTTTCCTGAAAAAAAAAAGTATCTGTGAGTTATGTACTGATTTTTAGTTTTTTTTTTTTTTTTTCTCCAGCAGTATGAAAGTCAATTAGAAAAGGAGCCATCAATGACAGAGATGGATTCTATTGTGGCACAGAGAATGAGTTCAGCCAGCTTCATGAGAAAGGTAATAATATACTGATGTGACAATGTAGTCCTTGATTTTTAGCTTTGTAATTAGAGATTTTAAAAAGCAAATTTGTGAGAAAGTAGACTAGCTGTTAGTATCACAGATGGATGCTTAGTATTTATTTGATGAGTGTATACACTGTATACACTAGTGCTGAAGTTCAGGTAGTGACCTAGACTTAAAAAGCATCTGTTATCAGCCATATTTATGCTGCAAAAGGGTTGGAAGTGGATGGTGTTAACAGTGCCTTTATTTTAGGTATCCTTCTGTAATTTTGTGGTTATGTTTAGCTTGTATAAAATGGCACTGCTGCTGAAAGAAGTGGCTTCTCAGCTGCTAATTTCACCATGCCTCACCCTCCCTCGTGCTGTCACTTCTGTCATATGGTCACATTATGGATCAGATAAGGGATTAAAATCATCTCAGCAAATAAAGGAACACCTTTATACACAGGGAATTGTTGTAAAACTGGTTGTTGCAATCAGTTGAGACAGATCAGCTTCACTTGCTGTATCTGGCTCCAAAAAGAAACAGTTGGATTTTTTTTATTTTTTTTTTATGGTAACATATGGAGTGGTGGACACAACATAGTCCTGGCACAGTTCCTGGGGCCCCCTGTTTCTTGCCCTGTTTTGTGGTGAGACAGATACCCCAGTTTATGTTTTCACTGAGTGCACCACACAGTGGTCCCATTTATGGCTTCTTCTGAACCTTCTGCTGACTTTCTGGATGTACTTCTTCCTATGCTTCTTCATTTAATCCTTCCTCCTCTGAGGCCCTACCAAGTTGCAGTCCTCCTGGCTCTCACCATCCATACCAGCAGGAAGAGGAAACTCAGTGAGGGGGAAGAGGGATCCTGACAGTTCTGGGTCTTTCTTCTGATTGCCTCTCTGCTCACATTTGCATGCAGAGTAACTTCACTGGATATTATCCTTTGGTTCACTGTATGTCTTCTGGATTTTGGGTACAGTCAGAGGTACAGTACAGTGTTGACTATCTTTTAATAAGCCATCAGATACGAACTTGCCTCTTCCTTCAAGAAATATGTATATAGAAAATGTTTATCTCTTTCAGATAAAGTCATTTTAAGAATGAGATATCATGATGGAATATGTATCACAACCCTACAGGAGTTGTCCTAATAATTATTTACTCTGTGCTTTGTTTCTGCTTTGTATATCCAGTTCAAATTTATCAAGATTCAGCTTCCTGGAATTGTTTTTTTTAATGCCCATATCTGCTTGTTTAAGGCCCTATTTTAGTTATGTTCTTGTGCAGACACACTGTTGGTAACACTCTCTTTATGATGTTGAGTTTCTTCAGTCTGTCTATAGAATGTTAGATTCTTGCAACTTTTTGAATCTTTTACATTTCTTAGATTCATAAATTAGAGATATTTTTGTAATACATTAAATATTTTCATTGTACTTTGTCTTTATGCCAAGATTAGTGGTGAATTTCTCAGTTCTTAGTATTTTATACTGAAGATGGGTGTAATTTGGAAATTACTAGATTTTGTAGTCCATTTTTATGGTGACTTTCTGGAGAGTTTCCTGACAGCATATATATTTTTATTTACTGTTGCCCTGAGATTCAGAAAAAAGTGTGGATTCCTGAATCATACAGTAAATGAAAATGGAAACGAAGCCTGTGTTATCAACCACTGATATAAACGACTGACACAAATATTAATAATGAGTTATTAACAACTGACACAAAATAAGATTTTTTTTCCTTATTTACCTAACAAAAACATACAGCACATGAAGTGCTTAACAGAATCAAGTATACATTTGTGTCACAAAAAAAATGATTATAAATAACTGCTTTACTATATCAAATCTAGAAAAGTCCTTTGTTTTCCACATTTAGTCAGACCCATTTGCTAAGTGGAAGGTACAAGAAATCCTTTTATAGACACTATTGACTGATTTGCATTAAGAGAGATTTCTTTTTTACCTCTGTTAGTATTGACTTAAATCCTGAATTATTTCATTATCTAAGTAAATGCTTAATCTCTTGAAAATCCTGCTAAACTCTTGCCTTTGCTGAAAGCTCTAATGCTTTGTTGTAATTAATTTTGTATTTAAATAATTACCTTTTGGTTCCACTAAATGTTCCTCATTTTTTCTTTTTAATAATGGAGAGATGAATAAATAGCAATTTGATCCCTTCTGTCATGTTATTTTACACCCTTCTGCTATTTGCTCTTACTACTTTATTCTTTAAGCCATACCATTATTATTATTATTATTTTTAGTTTGCCAGTACAGTCACTGCAACTGTATATAAGGTAAAATTAAATACTTATGGAAGTTTGTGTTTAATCCTGTTTTTCTACTAACATACCAGTGTATCTGAAAAAAACTATAATTTTATTCTTTTGACATATGAAAGACCTTTTTGAACTGAATATAGAACATAGAATAGAATGAACATAGAACAGTTTATAAAAGGTTGCAGAAGGAAGCACAACTTTAAATCAATATGTTTTATATTCTTACTGCAAATATGTTTGAAAGCTTAGAAATATATTTTTTTCCACTGGAAATGTATATCCTTGCTGATACCTATTTTGTATCGCTATATGGGGGAAAATGGTGTTTGTACCAGCTCTGGAAAATGCTGTCTATTTCTTTTGGAGCCTCTTACTGGGGCTATATTGCAAGGGGATACAATGCAAGCAGTTTAATATATTTTGTCCCTTCCTGAACATTTGCTGCTTCATCAATGGGGAGAATGTGAGAAAGTGAGGTGAAATCAATAGGGAGGTAGGATGGCTTCCTGTTAAACATAAACAAATCAATGTACAAAAATATAAACAGGAATATATAAGCAGAGAATGGCTTATGGAAACAAACAAAACAGAGAAGGTGGCAATGAAAGTTCCTCTATGCTACTTCGGTGCTCCTGCAGTGTGGTTGATCCAAGAAGTGAAAAAAAAATTCTTGATGTATCTTTAGCCTTTGTGGTCTGACCTTGTAGTAGTGTTGCATGCTTGTTACCTTTTTTCCAACTAGTTCTCCTAAGTCTTAGGAGACTTAACATGAGTTTCCTAAAACAGAGTTACAATGATCTCAGTGCTGAGATTATGGCTCTAAAGAGAACATCCCTGAAGCCAGTTACAGAAGTCCAATAAGGACTGTCCTAGTAGAGAACCTGTTGCCCAGTAGGATCTTATCCTGTTTTCACATCTGTCATTGGACAATCTTTTGGATGCATGGATACACACCCACTCTTTCATCTGTCGATGAAGATAGTCTTCTTGGTATTCATAATCTTTGCTAGAAGGTTATGGAACAGCCAAGTCTTTACAGGTGATTGTACTTATTGCTGCACAGTGAACATGCGCTAAGATACGATATGAGCACCAAGATGTAATGCTGTACCAGAAGCATGGAGCCACTCTCCATGGAGCCACTTTCCCAGGAAACTGTCTCTGGGGCATTTCTGAAGAAATTCTGTATCTCCCAAGGTCTGCAAAGAGGCCATCCAGAGTACTGTTTATCCTTCTGCAAGATCTGTGCATCTAAACATACAGTTACAACAGTTACACTTAGCGAAACACTGCCGTAGTTGCTGTTATAAAAACAAAGGAGCCTACAAAGCCGTCGTCTAAGTAACATCATAGGTGAAATCCAAATGTGCGTATGGATGACCTTTCTAAAAAAGGTTAAAGTAGAGCACCATCCAGCAAAAGCTTTCACTATGTTGTGCTGACCACAGGCAGATTCACAGTTTGCCCACTTCTGTAGTGGAGTCCCATTAATAAATCTGAGGATCTGGAGGTTGAACTGAAAGGAGGACAAGTCTTCAAATACTGGTCTGATGGGCTTGAGCACTGGAACTTCCATAGTCACTGTGCAATGCATCTTTCCAGTACCACAAGAATTATATGTTGTTAAAACTTTATTGTAGGAAGATTAGAATTGTACATTTTCGACTGACTCCACCACTTCAGACTTTTAGGCTTTGGCTAGATAAGATGTTAGACGCTCTTGTCTTAGGCCCTGCTTTTACCATGAATGGCTGGACCCAGTGATATCTGAGGTCCCTTCCAACCTGGTCTTTTCTATGATTATACTATAAATTGGCATTCTAATGGCTGTTAATCTTCTTGTAATTAATTACTGGTTACGTTTAAGTGATTTGTAGAATATAGAAAATGCATCTTTAGAAATACAGAAAATGCATATTTTCTTTGGTGAGAGCTTTAACAGGTTGTTCTATGAAAGCGTTATCTTGCTTTTTCAGGAGAGTAGATTCAGGTGTTTCAAGAACAGCAAGCAGCATTTTCAAACAACTGTAGGAAGCATGTACTAGCTAGCACATACAATAATGATGCAACTGACTTGCATGGTGAATACAACCGTTATGTATGAGTACTCATACTGAATCTCAAGCTTGCAGTTTCAGTACCTGCAAGTCTTGCTTAAGCCTCCTTCCTCTTGGTAGGAGGCTGGGGGCAGAAGTCCACGTCTATTGCTGCACTGAGAATTTTTAAAACCTGGAGCTACTTTCCGTATAGATACTTTTTAATTATTCAGTTGTAAGCAGAAGAATTTTTTTTTTGATGTGTAGTGGCAAGTGGCTTTCCTTGTCAGAATGCATGTCTTGTTTACTGAAGTTGTATACATCTAATTGCAGGGAAAGATCAAAATGTATAAATCTAAACTAGTGTACATGCTTGGGCTGTGCCTTCTGAAATATCACTGGAATAGAAATTAAAAATAGCAGTATTTTGTTACTGCCCTTTAACTTGGTGTTTTAAAAAAATGCTGCTGATGGTTAAAATAAAAGACTGCTAACTGGGCACTTGTGTCCGGTCAGATAAGGCCTTATCAGCTCAAGAAGCTAATGTTCCTATGAGCATTCAGAATGTAGAACTAATAAATTGACTAAGGATGCCACATTACTTTCTGGTTTATATATACTGGACAGTGGTGTTACAGTTGCAAAACAAATGTTTCTGGGGGATGTGCTAGTCACCAAAACTTGAACAGAAACAATTTCAGATTCTGAACTAAATTTTGCACTGCAGGCAGAAATTAGGACTATTTGATGTAGATAATGAATCTAGATCATGGGAAGCAAAGACAAAACTTTGTTTTGTGTACAAACAAATCCTCAGAACTGCAACTGAGAATCTCCTGAGAATTTTACTGAAAAACCTAAGCAAAATGTAGCTGGCAGTCCTTGGAGTTGTTAGAGATTCATAAAGGTCAGGTGGTAGTTACTGTTTGTAATTGCAGGGAGAAAAAAATGAGATTTCAAGGAAAAAAGATCTAGAAGGAATTTATTTTTGCCATTTTAAGGTGAAGGACAAAACTGTGGATTGAAGCATTGATGTAGTATATATGCTACCTAATTTCCCGATTTTATAGGAATGAGATTGAGTGGCCTACTTAATTTCTGGAGGTCTGCGTCTTGTTTCAAGTGTGTACATTATTAGTAAATTAATTATCAATTAAAAATTATATTACCTTCTGCTGTCATAGCTGTCATAATAGCCCAAAAGCTCACGGTAATAGCCTTTTGCCACAAGCCAAGTGGTGTCCTAATTGATTTCTAGTGTTGAAAGGATTGTGTATCACTTTTTTTTTTTAATTATGATAGAATGAATTCAGTATAGTTCTTAGAGCTGTGCACTAGATACAAGGCTGCTGAAGTGTACAATGCTGAGCATTTGCCATGGGTGCAATTAGTTCTATAGTGCCTTCCTGCATTATTCCCCCCCCCTTTTTTTTGTGGTAGTGTCAGTGTTCCTGAAGCTTAGTATAGTGTCACAGAAGTAGGGGGGTGAGGGAGTAAGAAGTTCTTACATCTCCAACCCCTACACAGGGATGGTAGAAGGCAGATTAGGGCCAGTTTATAAGTACTTTTTGTTTTATTTTAAATAATACACACTATAGTCTTCTTACTCAAAACTAGTTTTATTTTTTAAAAATAAATTGAATGCATAGCACTCACAAAGATTCCATTGTTTTGGACATTTTGCATTTAGGAGCACCATTTTTCTTTATGCCATAAAAAACATGTTTTGGTTCTAATAGTAAGAACAGTGTATTTTTAATGTACACCGCTAAAGCCCTTTTAAATAATGCATTGAAACTGTTCAGTGTACATTTTCTGTAGTCATGGTGAAGCTGTAGTGTCAGAAAAAAAACTCAGACTAAGTAATAAATTAAAAACAAACAGCATGTAGTGGATATTTTTACAGTTGATCTAATGTCTTAAAAATTGTCAAATAAAAATACCCTAATAAATGTAAATTTGCAGTATTAACTAACTGAATAATCCCCCCACCCATTATAATTCCAGTGTTAAGTATTAGTTAAACTTTTATATGTCAAATGCCTATGGGATAACTTTAGTAATACTCCAAAAAAGAAAAGCCTATACTGCTGCATTACAAATAAGGATGACGAGTTAGCTGACAAAGATTTTACAGAAAAGTTTGCTACAGGCATCTGCTGTTATTTCAAGTCATGGTCTATTACAAGACTGTACATTCATAGTTATCAGAGGTAGTTAGAGCACTGAGGACTTTGATATATAGCATTGAAACAAAATGAAACCTGCAGAAGGAACTCTATTTCTCTCTCAAATGGGTAACAATGCTGAATAAAAAGCATGGCATCTTTTGAAGTAGAAAATCTCTACTTAACACTACTCTCAGACCTGGGGAAAGATTCATTAAGAGACAGAGAGGTGAGGAAAAAAAATTTGCACTTAGAGGAAGTAAGAATTGACCACACTACGCCTATTTCAAAGTTGATTCTCTAGAATAAAACAGGGTCAGATGACAGAGGGTCATCTCCTTTATTCACCCTCCTATCCCCTCTTAACTTGCATGTATATGCTACAAAAGCCCACAACAAAAATTAGGATTTATGCAAAAACAAAACAAGTGAAACAGGATTTATTCTCCTCCACAATAAATAGGGTTTGTAGCACTTCATCACTCAGCTCCAGGAAGAAAGAGCACAGCCATCCTTCCTCCATTCTGAACATTATGGTAAGGCCCCCTCTCCTGTGATAGAGCATTCATCTTAATGTTGGTAACATATCTTAATTGCCCCTACTTTGAAAGCAGTAAGATTCACAGTATAGTTGGGTTTCATTAGGTGGTACACACTTGTAAGTGCTGCCACTAAGACAGGTGAGAAGGTGGTAAAAACAAAATAAGAAAAGCCTTAAGCCCACATACTATAAAGATGTTTTGAAGTAGTAGGAATCCTGTCATCCATACCTCCTCCCATATTCTACCACAGGAGAAGCAGGTGGTTTTTTTTTTTTTTAAAAAAAAAAAATCTCCAATAATATCTTTACCACAGTTTTCATCCAAGAGTTGGATGAGTGAAGCTTTCTACCCTCAGACTATCCACTCCACAGGAGGCAGTGTAATTTCATGAAGTTACGTAATTAGCACCTTAATTGTGATAAAGCAGTTCACTCTGCAATATATTTTGATCCACTCTTTTAGAAGAGTAAATCTCTGCATTTTCTTCTGGAACTCCCAAATAGTAGAATAAGTTGTCCCTCTATTACCTGAGAATTTTCCTCCATTGTAAGCCTGACACAGAACTGGATTTCTAGAAGCGTTTACCTGTATTTTTTTTTGCACGATTGATGTTGTCAGTACAATCGGAGGATGCTTTCTGTTGGTTAATAATGTGTGTGCACTTACATGGAAGAATCACAGCCACTGTAGTAGTTCTGGTACAGTACAAGTTAAGCTGAAATTTTTTTTTTTTTACTTCAATTACTCAATACCACACTGCTGGGCAGTAGTTCACATCTACGTTCTGTGAACCCTAACACATCCCTTTGGTACTCTGGATACAGACGCCCTGAAAAAAAGCCCCTCCATTTGCTATAGCCTCTTCCCTTTCAACCCTTCCCCTCAGGCTATACCCAATTAAGTGTATAAACCAGCAGCACAAAGTAAAGAGTAGAAAATTCCCTGAGTTAGTATGAAAGAGTTACTTTAAACATAAAAGGGATAGGGAAGAAAAAAAGGAAAAACATAGTGTCTATCCTGTGAGGTACAAAACTTAAACTATCCAAAAATACCACTTAACTCAAATGCCTTAGTCTAAAGCAAATGTCCAATACAAGTGCTGAAAAAGGGGCAAGAGTATGGAGTTACGTAAATTAGATTTCTTTCTTCCTGTGGTCCCCACGTATCTGGGGAAGTCTGGCATTCTATGGATTCTTAAGTTTCAGTAAATTTAACGTAAATGTTAATACTGTATGGTGGTATTACACAAGCATCTTCAAAATAATACTGCGTATCTCCTTCATTAAAACGTAAGTCTGTAGTTAGTCCACAGCCATTTTTCTTTTGGCTGGTATTTCAAAGATGTGCATTCAAAGCAGAGTATTCCGAGTGCCTGAGTAAGAAGTTGTTACTCCCAGGTACATGCATTCTTTCAGATGTTCTGTGTGCTTATTTTTTGCAGTCTGTACTTGAGCTACGGTACTGATTGTCAATCCAGTTGCTTTTTCTCTGGAAAGACACTTTTAAATTCAATTTGTTGCCCTCAAACTTATTTGAGGTTAAACAAACAAACAAAAAAAATAACAACAAACCAACAAAAAAAATATTCCCCACAATGCAACTTCCTGCCCCAAATAAACAAGCACAAAATACTTTTTGTACTCATCACCTCTCAAAGCAGGGAGTAACACAGGAATATCGTCCATTCACCTGGTAACTCCGGTTGTAGGAGACGCTTATACATGGCTTCACGTCTAGCGGAACAGCTAGTGACATAGCAGCACCAGTCTGTCCATGGCCTCGAGCCTGAACACTAGACTGTAAGGCAGCAGGGCAAGTCTGAAGTGGGTAAGATGCTGTGTGATTAGCTGATAGTATCTGTTGACAGTTCTGCTGTTGTGATGTCTGATGGTGATACTGTAATGAAGGTTGATGAGCTTGGAGATACTGGGGTATGTGTTGCTGAATGCTGGCCTGCTGGGGAGTTGGAGCTGGGGACTGAAATACAGTATGTTGAGCAGACTGAGCATGTTGTCCTTTTTGCTTGTTTGCTTCCTTCACATCGTTATCATGCGCACTGAAACAAATTGAGAAGACAGAATACATTAAAATGAATATAAGAGTCATTTTAATTCCTTTGGATTGATTTAAGAGCACTAACAAATGGTGCAGTTATATGAAAGCATCCAAACATTTTAAAAAAATTAAAGAACAGCAAACCATTTTAGCATACCCTTTAAACTCATATAGTTTTAAAACTTGTTTCTTTTCAGGATTTCACTTAATTTTGTAGCAATACAAAAGCTTATTTAAAACTAAGTGCAATACAAGCAATACAGCAGTATCTAAAAATACCAGCACAATAAAGTGCCAGATTACCAGAACCTGAAGTTAAAGCTTGCTTGCTGCTTCTACCTCATTTAAATGGGGTATATAGCTTTCAAAAGACATGGTATTTTGGCTTATTTCATGTATAGCTTAAAATAGTCTAACTCACCCCAATTCCCTTTGATTTATACCTGCCTCAGATGTATTTAGATGTACTCTTTCATTTGCTTTTATGCTGAGGTCAAGCAGGTGCCAGCTGCACTCTTCAGTTAGGCCTAAAGTCAGCTAAGGTTTTGGTACCATATGGGGCTGATCTCTTGAACACAGGTCAACCATCACCATTTTTTTTTCCAAAGGGACTGCCAACTCTTTATGTTGCACTACAAGATGACTGTAAGGCTTCCCTGCCCTCCCACATCAAAGTATTCCAGAGTAATACTGAAAACACTTCTACAACAGCGTGGACATGTCTTTAGGTACTATGCTTTTCACTACATACATCAGCTGCAAGGCTGGGGTTTGTTGAAAGAACAGAAGAGAGGTTAGAACAGATGTTTTTTTTTTTTTTTTTTGGGGGGGGGGGGGGGGGGCAGGAAGAACAAAACAGTTATTACCTAATACCTAGATATAGACAAACTGAAATAAAAAAAAAAATGCTTACAATGTTAACAGCAATTAAGCATACCAATAGATCAGTACACAGGCTTAAAAAAGAAGAGGCAGCTGTTAACTTACATTAGTAGTCGCTCAATACATGGCACCAGGAAGTCCCAGGAGTATGCAGTGAGATGATGCAGTCGAGTAGGCCACGTTGGGGAGAGACGCAAGATAATCCTTGAAGAAGCTACACATGCAGTGGCAACTAAAGAAGGGGCATAATTTAAGAATGCATGATCTAAAATGAAAAGAAAAAGATTCATTTAAGTTGGACAATGTCAGCTAAGAGAACAAAGGAATCGTTACCTGAAATTTGTAACTCACCTTGCAGTGATACTTCCAGAAAGTAATCAGCATATTTTGCCATATATAACTTAGTCTTCTCTAAGCAAACCATTGGCCAGCCATCATGAAGATCAGTTTCATGGACAGCAATAGAAAGATAATAGTCGATGAAATGAGCAGCAGTTGGGAGGCACAAATTCCACTGAAATGTTTCTAGCAACAGTAACTCCATATGAAGCAAATTCTGTTTTGTTAGTACCAAATTCATGTTAGTCATACAACCCAAGCTGTTCAACTGTTCAAGTTTGGGAACACTGTCTTCCTTTTCTTCAAATTTACCTTCAGATGAACAGAAAGAGGAGGGAAAAAAAAGGTTCAGCACAAGTGAACAGAATGCATCTCATGTCTGCATTGGTCATATTTCAATTCTATGTCAAACAAGTTTGAGACTTTCCCACAGGTGCAAAGCTTAAATGGAAGATTTCACTGGAGACAAAAAGGAGCATGTACTATAAAGGGCTAAACTTCAGCAGATAACATCAAACTGTGTTGGATATTGTGCAGTGGCGTATTTCCTGTTGGTTCTTCTGCCCACGCACACAGATGCTGTTTGCCAAGAGCAGAAGTGAGCTGTATTATGACATTTCTGGTGCTGCATACATTTAACTTTTTGTCACCAAATTGTTGTATAATGTGCCCCCATCATCAGTGATGTGACTCAGCATACATAACACCACAGCCTGCGACTTGAATTGCCCTCTTACCGCTACACACCCTTTGTTTTTAGACTACAGCTCCATCTCTAGGCAATGCGGCTGCTTTTCTAGCCTGATAACTGATAAGTTGCTCCAGCATTTCAGACAAGTGGATTTCAGCAATGTACATCTGAAAACCCACAACGCCTTATATACTGTTTCAACTCTAACACTTCTAGTAGCTTCAGCATTCCCTGGACTTTAACTTGTCAGGCCTGTATGTTTTTAGCCTGAAGCAAAATTGTGTATGTAGAAAACCATTAATAAGGGAAACAAGTGTCACATTTCCATACTATTTGCCATATGGTTGTGCTATTTCAATTTCATTGCAAATTCTTTCCATCTTACACCCTCTGTTCAGTACTACATATGTTGTAAATGCATGTTTTTGGAGACTTTTGCAGGACTGAATGTACTAATCATTTGCTCCCCCAACAATGTTGGGAGCTACTTACATCAGGACTTAATCCAACACCAACCCCAATGAGTTTTTGGTTCCCATGCTCTAGCAATTACAGAAATAGAAGTTTCAGGGGTCACGTAATCATTTCTCTTCTTATTTCTATAACCTTATTAGATATATCAGTATTGTTTGTCCAACTCACTGTATGGCTGACTAAATTGCTTGTTTGAGCCATAAAGGACAAAAGTTTAAGTGAGCATTTTGGTTTGTGCTTTCTAAACTAATTGACACACTACTTCTCAGAAGGACAAGGACTCCAGGCTCTCATAAGCTCTACTTGCTGCTTGTTACAAAAGATGGCAGAACTGATTTTTTTAAAAATAATAGTACTCTTCAAAACATGAATTCACTTGAAAATCTGGCATTATTTTAAAGACAATCCACTTTCTTAAATAGATCAGACTGATTTCTGAGGTCTGTTTTTAATAACCAGAGCCCCATCCTTTGGGAAAGGTGGCTGCTGACATCCAGTCAAAGTTTACCTCCCAGAAGAATACAAAATAACTCTTATCTCCGTTACAACTATTCAACAGAACAGTTACTGGTGGAGACAAGGTGCAATGAAAGGAAGCTAGATACCAAAAATAGAAAACCAGAGCACTGAGGTGTTGACTGGCAGAGAAGGCCTAGAGCTACAACATGATGATCACACCTTGTTTGAGAAAATGAAAATTGATTCAGATAAATGGATTCGCAGAAACTGACATAAAAGTTAATTCTGCTACCAGAACAAAGCTTGGGCACTAGGTTTAAGTACAATCACCAGCAGGTATCCTGCAAACTACATCCGTATCTCTTTGGGGACTTCTGAAAGGACTCCATAAAGATGGACGTACACCACAGGAATCTAGCTGAGGTCAATATAAGCAGTGCAGTTCATAATGAATGTCTGTAATTAATTCCATCTTCAGAGTACTACGCAATCACCAATGTATTCACCTGTGTTACATCTTGTATGTGACACTGTCCTGGTTTCAGTTAGGACAGTTATTTTTCCTCCTAGTAGCTGGTAGGGTGCTATGTTTTGGATTAGGATGAGAAGAGTGCTGATAACATGCTGATGTTTTAATTGCTGGAGAGCAATGCTTACACTATGCCAAGGACTTTTCAGCTCCTCGCTCTGTCCTGCCAGCGGGCAGGCTGGGGGTGCAGCAAAAGCTGGGAGGGGATAAACCCAGAACAGCTGACCCAAACTGGCCAAAGGGGTATTCCATACCATCTGACGTCATGCTAAACAATATATAGGGGTGGCTAACCGGGCTGGGGGGGCCGGCTGCTCGGGGTTGGGCTGGGCATCGGTCAGCGGGTGGTGAGCAATTGCATTGTGCATCACTTGTTTGTACATATTATTATCATTATTATTTTCTATCTTAATAAACTGCCTTTATCTCAACCCACAGGCTTCACTTTCCCGTTTCTCTCCCCCATCCCAGAGAGGGAGGGGGGAGGGTGAGCGAACGGCTGTGTGGTGTTTAGCTGCCAGCCGGGTTAAACCACAACAGACACAATACAGGATTTACATTAGCCTTAGCTTGCATAAAGAACACTTCAATTTATGAAATCTGAAGTAGGCCAGACACATCCATGACAATCAGCAGGGTTCAGTACAGTCTACCTATGGTTTATTTAGTTTCTTCCTTTATCATAGGTATCTTAGCTTCTTGTATTTCAGCACTGGTTCTACCTATTTTGACATTTTGGCAGCCTTTCTATTCCTCTAATTTCCTGCTAACATTCATGGTAGAATAATTTGTGTTTCCAAGCATAAACATTTTTTTTTAATTGCAGTTCATTTTTTCTTCTCTGTTTTATCAAGTGCCAACAGACATCAAAACAAGAGTCTAAAGAAACACTGTACCAATTTAAGTACACTAATCTGTCTACCTTTTATAACCACTTTGTTTCCCGTACCTGCTGTATCCCATCAAGTTACTCCTTGCATTTGGCAGAAGAACCTATATTGCTCTGGTTAAAGTATGGTGCCACATACTTACTTGCTAACAGTAAACAGGAAAGAGCAACCACATGCAGCTGCTGTACAGATATGTCATAACGATCCATAAAGAGGTCCAACAGATACACAGCTAGATGTCGTGCAGCAGGACAGAGTCTGAACCGATTGCTCACGATGGCAATCAGATCTGCAAAGTATCTTCTCAGATGTAACTGGGGAGATTGGCCTTTGTAGGAGGGCAGCTTCAGCTCCTAGATGGACAGTAGCATGTAACTTTATTACAACCACTATTTAGTTTGTATTGCTATCAAGCCAATACAGCCAACATTCCCACACTTATCATGGAATTTTCAGTGTTTCTCCTTCCCTTCTTTTTGTTCCCATAGTTTCAGCATTCCTTTTACAGAGCAAAACTTGTTTGTTGTAGTATAGAACTGATAAATAACTTGGTTCTGCGTAACATTAGTATAACTTCATTAACATATTTTCATTATGCAATCAATTAGAGTGACTTTCGTGCAATCAGTTTGAGTGACTTTAGTTTTTACCACCTGTTATACCACCTCTGCTTCAAAGAGGGTGTACGTCCCAGCAGGGAAGCAGCAACGGTATCCAAGTACTCCTCAGATGCTTCAATGCAAAGTCCAATAGTTAACTCAGCCCCCTCCTGCTACAGTTTAATCTGAGCAACCAGACTTTGTACTGAAGTGTTTGCGTGTCCCAGTGCTGCTGGGTCTCCTGCAGGTGCCTCCAGGAGAAGGGCACTAACAGCTCACTGAAGGTAGAAATGTTAGGAAGAGGAAAGGGGGCACAGGGGTGTCATTGCTTGCTACATGCACATGTCTAACCCTGACAATCTGATCTCACTGGTATTGCACTGACGCTGATTGCTGTGTGCTCTCAGACATATAGTTAAGTGTATCCAAACCTCACACAGTCTGTGATTTGGGAGAGAGGGAGGACACAAAAAGCCCTACCAACACCACAGATGAGAAAAGTCTTTGGCATGATCTGTTTTGAATACAAAACTTGGTCTGGCACAAAGAGCATTCCCCAGGCTCCTGCCTAGCAGCTACTCTCCCCTCTTGGAGCTTGAACTGAGCAGGATTTTGAGTGCAATTAAATTTCCATCAGAACAGGCTGGTGACATCCAGTTAGAAGTCAGTCACCCACAGTTTTCCAAGTTTTAACATCAATGCAAGGGTCTGGAGCATGTTACTGAAGTGGGGGAAAGAATTGACAAAACAGCCACCCGTACCTAATGAACTGGGGAATTTGCGTCTCAAAAGACGGAATTAGTCTTAGTAATTGTACCCTTGGAAGCACACAGATCATCCTGTTTTTCTTGTGTTCCTCCCTCACCCCCCTCAAATAAAAGTTGCTGTGGCAGTCACAACTTCAAGAAGGACAAGCCGCTCACCACCATAAGGCAGCGGGAGCACGTTTGTAGCAGGATCAGTCACTGCAAACTAGTTTTCAAGTCGAGATAACAGATGTTTGGTACCAAGCCACCCCCAGCGAGCAACTTCAAGTTAGAGCTGAAGCAACTTCAAAAAACCCCAAACCCTCTGCTGTTCTGCTGCGCTCCGTGCGCTTTGCTGTCACTCCGCCAGCGGCACGGTACTTGTTCTCAGCTCGGCTCTGCCCGGGCACCCGAGCAGAGGAGCCAAGCGCACCCTGACCCCTTTGAAAGCGCGGGGTGAAAACGGCCGGGCCGCTCCGAGCTGTCAGGACGGGGGCAGCGGGCCGGGAGATGCCCTTCGGCCCCCCTCAGAGGGGCGGCCGGACCCCAACAAAACCCCAGAGAGCCCCTGCCCGACCAGCCCCCCCCCCCCCGGAGCCCCCCAGCCCCCAGTACCTTGTAGCGCAGCGCCTGGTGGATGTCGGCCGCCAGCTGTCCTGTCCACCACTGCGCCTCCAGCTCCATGGGGGGGCGGCGGCCGGGGCCTGGGCGGAGGGGACAGGATGGGAGGAAGCGGCGCTCGCTGGGGACGGGACCGCGACGGGAGCGGGGCGGGCGGCGCCACCCTCGCCCCTTCCGCGCTGGCCCCTAATTAAACGCAATCGGCCGCCGCTGCCGCTCCCGCCGCGGGGCCCCGCGGCCCCCCGGCCCAGCTGGCCGGCATGCGGGGCACAAGTGCGGCTCGTTAAGCCGGGCACGGCGCCGGGCGATCGCGCCCCAACAAAGGCCGGCGGCGCTGCTGCCGCTCCCCTCCCTCCCGCCGCCCCCCCCTCACCCTACGCGGCAGCGGGGCCTGGCCCGGGGCACGTGAGCGCGGCGCGGAGTGCCCAGCGCTCCCCCGCCATCACGCAGCGCCGCCCGCCTCGCCCATTGTTAAAGGGCCGAGCGGCCCGGCGCGTGTGTACAAAGCCCGGCAGCGCCCGCACGCCGCCGCCCCGCCGCCAATCGCCGGCCGCCTTACAGCGCGGCCTGTCCGCCCGCCGCCAATCAGCGGGAGGAGCTCATGGGGGAGAGAGAAGAGTGCTGAGCTCCGCGGCTACGCGCGGGAAGGGTTTGGGCCCGCGGAGCTGCCGTAGCCGGCCCCGATAAAGGACTGGGGACGGGGCCTGGCCGGGCCTGTGGGCGATGTCCTGGCCGTTCCCTTGGGGTCTTGTCCCTGGGGACTCCCCGCTTCTGGCAGGGGCTTGGGGGGACTCTCAGAGTCTCGCTCGCGGGACGCTTTGCTCGGCCAAGAAAGTTAGTGTGTAGTTACACCTGAACTGAGTCAATAAAGGATAGCAAGCACATCACGAATACAGATGATAAATCTGAGCCTGGCTCTTTATTTCATTCCCTTTCTCATCACACTGCTCCACCTGTGGGCTCTTCCGTGTCTGGGCTGCTCCTGTCAGCAGCTGTGCCTCGCTGAGCTCCACAGCACACATCTTCGCTTCAGCCTGCTGGTAGATGAAATGGCTTTGTGGGCTGCAAAAAGCGACGAGGCTCAAGTACGAGGCTGTTTTTTGCTGGTCAGTTCTTGCCCACTGATGGTTAAACTCTGGCAGAAAGGTTTGCAGTTGTAAGCATCCTCCTTTTAAATAGCCTGCACCTGAGTGAATGAGCTTTTGCCTTCCCAGAGGTTATTACCAAAAAGAGCTCCTCCGCAAGCACCTGTTTCACAAGGTCTTTCTAGCTACTTTCTAGCTATTTTGCCTTGCTTGGTAATCCCCCTGCTTTACAGGCCCTAGTACTTCCAAAATACTTGGTGCTTTCTGGTGGTTCGCATCTTTAAATTGCCAAACATCTGATCAAATAGCTGATGAGAATATAAAACCTAGTACAGCAAGTATTGCAAAGGGATGGAGAAGAAATGCTTTGGATGCATTTAAGGTGAGGGAGTAGATTTAATTTTTCATTTCTACCCATGCTCGGACATGACTCTTTAATTAAGAAAAGGGAAACCAACTTTTTGACATAACCAGTTTAATGACTTTGTAGCCAGGGCTGTAAAAGCCTTTTTCTGCACACGCATGTCTAACTGGAATGGATAAGCCTGGGGATTTCACTGACCTTTTTAGTCCAAGGAATTGTGCTAATGTGTGGAAGCCCTTGTTTTCAGGCTGCATTTCTCCAGACCGTTTCCAGTATAGCAGATTTTGTTATGTAGTAGAACATAGCTTCCTGAAGAACAAAAATGTTTGAGAGGAGATGTTCATATCTTATGTGCATGCATATGTAATTGAGAAAATACGTCAGCTGTCTGAAATCTATGGGCTACTGAAAAAGCATCACTTTGGTTCTCTAATGGCTTTTAGTCTCATCTCTATGCATTGTCTGATAGGCAATTGCATGCTCAAGCTGATTTTGACATTTGAAGAGCAGATACAGTGTTTTAAAATTATTTATTCTTAAAGAAAGGTAAAGCAAAATGTTTGTGTTGTGAGGGTAAGATATATCTCAGCAACAGATTCCTAATGGGGACAGTCACTGACAACATCTTCATGGCCTTCAAAAATGCATTGCATGTTTGAAGAAGAGGAAACTAATAAACACCAACATGCTAAAAACTTACTACGATGGGCCCAAACAGAGAAATGATGTTTCCACTCTTGCATATTGGGAGAAATTACTGTCATTAGCACCACTGCCTCCCCTTAGAGCTTTCTAAACACCAAGTCAATTAGTCTGTTTCTGTATTGTTAAGTAGGAAAAAAAAAAAAACAAACAAAAAAAACACAACAGCAACAAAACAAACAAACAAAAAAACAGATACATGCTGGCTTATTTCTCAGATCTATGTACTTGTCTTGCCTGTGTAGGAAATGTCATCCTGATAAAGCTGTGTACTCTAAGAGCTATTTTATTTATGTGTCATTCTTGAAAAAATAGTAACTTGTAGTTACTTGCCACGTTGCAGAGCTGAGCTGTGGAATGCTTTCCTTGTAATGTTCTAATGCTTTCTTAATTTCCTTTTTTTTTTTTTTTTTTTTTTTCCAAATTGCTGGGCACCTATTACAACTTATTGTAATTGAGTTGTTGATCTTGTAAACTGTTACATGTCTGATTTCCATGTGATCAAAAGATAGGTTTGGGAAGAGCCTCACCATCCTGCCCAAGGCCAGGATTGCTCCTGGTATGCATTTTTCTTATCTTAGCGACAGACAGTAAAACAAAATCACAATTTCCCTGAAGAGTGTATGCTGGTGTTTCACTGTCCTTAGTTTGAACAGTTTGTTGATGTTTGGTATACGTATCAAGCATGTTACTATCTATAAGCCACGGACATTGAGAACTGATAATTGAAGGCTCTGTTGTCATGTCTCCCTTCTGCTGTTCCTTTAGGCCCAGCAACCACAAACCATTTTACCTCTCCTCACAGGTCATGTTTTCTAAACTTGCAATTGCTGTTCTTTTCTAGACACTTTTTAGGTGGTTCATATCTATCTTGAGTGCATGATCTAAGCTAGAATGCAGTGCAGTTAGCTCAAAGATGTTTTTTTGTTGTTACCTGCAGGAAACATACATCTCTGCACCGTGACTCTTGACTGGAAGAACTGAGAGGCGTTCTTGGAGCCTCCAAACTTTATTAGGTAAGTGGATTCGCTTTTAAGTTTAAGTGGGAATGGGAGTAGTGCAAATGAAATGTGGATAGATTAATACAATTTCAGATTTTATCTGAAAGCAGATTTTATCTGCTTTTGGTGGTCAAGACTGTGTACAGTGCTCTAAGTGTTGCCACCTTAGTCCCCTGTGTGTAAGGACAGAAGCAAAATAAACTTACTAAATCCTTAGAATAAAGAGAGGATGTTAATGTTTACTTTCATTAGGTTTTCATCAGGTTTTCTTTTTTCTTTTTTTTTTGTTTACTTTCATTAGGTTTTCATCAGGTTTTCATTAGCAAGAAGCTGGAAGTGTTAAGTTTTCTGCTTAGGTGCAGCATATGGAACCTGAGAGAACAGAAAGCAGAAGTAATTGTTGTGAAAACATTTTAAATGCATATCCTCTTTCTGTGAATGGCCATGCATCACCTAAACAATTTTTTGTGTCTTGAGAGGGAAATATGATTGGCTGTGAAAGCTCCTGTCTGTGCTTTGAAAAGGTGCCAGGTAACAAGAAAGACCATTATTCTTGGAAATCTGGACTAAAATGCTTGTAACTTTTTTTTTTTTTTTTTTTTTTTTTTTTTGTGGAATCTTCTAAAGAGAATGCTACTAAACTGTAGAATTTATGGATCTGTAATTCAGAGATTATAGTCTTAACGCAATTTCAGACATGATGGGTGATCTGACATGATGGGTAAGCTTTGTAGTTACTGGGAGGTTAGATCTGTATCTCAAGAACTGATGCATGTATTTGTGTTTAAGCTGCTTTCTTCCCCTCTAAATTTTTGGTGGTTCTTCTTGGCCTCTAGAAAAAGGAAATGTGGCTTTTAAAATACAAATTAAGAATTTACAGGTAATTGCCAAGTACAAATATTCTGATCTTGAGAACAACCATCTCTCTACATTAGAAACTTTTTCCTTCTCCTAATATAAAATAATCTATTTCTGGTCTACTGTTCTCAGAGTTAATGATACGTTAACCACAGAGTATAACAGTTTCTAAAGACTGACGCATTGTTTTTACTTTTGTACCTGTTGTCATAAGATACATAGTTGAAGTTTGGATTTGTCTTGACTGACAGAGTTAAATGAATGAGTCACTTCAACGGTGTAAGTAGAGTCCAGGTTAGAAACTGAATTCTGGGATGACAAAGCACTGAAAGAGATATTTAAGCAAAGATTCGAACACTATGTTAATTGTATTGGTTCTTACTTTTAGTTTGATGTTCCTCGGTGGTTCTCATCTGAATAAAAAATGTTAACTTCTTAGACGGCATTTCTGAAGGACTGCATTTTTGGAGTTATAATCTGAGAAAATCTCACTTTTGTGGAACTTTTTTAAAAAGAACTTTCTTAAAAAAGAAATATCATCCAAACTTAGTTCCTGTTTTTCTTAGGGCTGGGAAAGTTAGCTCTGTTTTTGTTACTGTACTTGTTGATCTTATTTTCAAACAAAGGCTGTATTTGATGACATTAATAGCAGTAACATTTCAAGGCCATTTAATTAAAGGGAATGAATCACTTTAAAGACAGGACTGTAACTGCTCACCGAGTTCTTTTGCAGCATGGTGGTAGATGAAATGTAGCGTGTCAGTTAAGAGTTGTAACACTTCAGAAGCATTAGTGTGAGGGCTGCCTCCTACTGAAAACACTCCAGGGTTGTGTTTGTAAATGTCTGTACTGAATGTTAAAGGTACTCAATGGGTAAGATTTTCAAAGTTGTCTGGGGATTTGGAGTCCCAGAGTAGCTACTAAAATGTGATTATTGTTTTTGAACTTAGCTGGTAAATATCCTTTGGAACTGTTGTCTCTAGTTATTAATACAGCTATTAAGAGAGAAAGCCATTAAGAGAGAATTCTCTGGCCTGAATGATACATGCTTTTTGTGAAGCCTTTTGATAAGCAATTTGGCTTTAAGTGTTTTCCCATCCTCTGGGAAACAATTTTAAAAATGTGTGTCCATGAATGTTTTATTTGGCATTAGGATGAATGTGTATGTTTTTGGTAATGTGTTGGATGAAGGAAACATTCATATAAGTGGAATTGTGCTGACAGATATAATTTGTACTTAGGGGGTTCTTTTTTCTGTAAGACACACTCCCAGCTTAAGTAATAACTTTGTCAGTAGCTAAAAAGAGCTGAGGAACTCTGCATCTAAAGCATATGTATATGCTTCCTGCTTGGAAGGTTTCAGCTCATTTGACTGAAATTTAGGAAAGGTTACTTGTCGTGCATTTAGCTCAGAGATGGAGGAGTACAGCAGTTAGTGATATGTTGTTGTTCCTGTCAAACATGTTTTGATTTTGGTTATATCTATAGAATTGAAGTGGAGCAAAAAGGCCTATTCCTTTCAAACTGAAGATCCAAGAAAAAAAAAAAAGATTTTTATATTTTTTTAATATTTATTATTATTATTATTTAATACATGCAGAAGGCAGCCCAGGCAGGGTACCACAAAGTTAATGCTTTTGACTGCTGGTGGTTGCCATAGAGGAGAACTACATGCAGATGTAGGCTTACATCCACAGGGGGACTTGGTCTTTGCAGTGCTTCGTGTTGAAGTAGCTGGTACTATGACTTGACTAGCTAGTTTTCTGTACCCCAGCACAAGTGGAAAACTTTACAGGTCCAGTTTCTTGCTAATGAGAATCTAGCTACTACTACTGAAAGTAACTATTAACATCCTCTGTTCGTTCTAAAGGCTTACTGAGTTTGTTCTGAGTCTGTTTTGATTTATGTGTGTGGGGTAAGGCTGCAGTAGAGCTCTCTGTTCCCTCTTACATGAGGGAAGGCTGCTATTACCTCCTTCTGGAGCTCTCTCTACCCTAGGCTGAACAAGCCCAGTTCCCTCAGCCTCTCTTCAAAAGAGAGTGTTCCAGTCCCCAGCCATCTTGGGGGCCATACAATGAATTTTCTCCCCATAGTCCATGACTTTGTTGTACCGGGGGGAGGAGGGAGTCCCAAAGCTGAATGCAGTATTCAGATGTGGTCCAATGAGTGCTAAGTTGAGAGTAATAATTGCTTCTTTTGATTTACTTGCTATGATCCTGTTAATGCAGGCCAGGTTGCTGCTAGCCTTCTTCAGTGCTGGAGCATACTGTTGGCTCATGTTCACCTTGCTGTTGTGGGAGTCTTTAGCTTCCCTGTAGCACTGGGTGGTTTAGCACTTTCTTCCAGGATACTTGCCAGGATCACAGCATGGTTTACTCTGTATTCAAGAGGCTTAAAAAAATAAAAAATAATAATAAAAAAAGAATGAAAGGAATGATACAGTGCAGCAGGCTTGGTGCTAGGGTAAATCCTGCCAAATCCAACAGGGCTTGTGTGTATTTCAAGTACTGTGCTGTTTGATCCATTACTTAGAAGTGCTGCACCTTGTTCTGTTTTCTTGGTAGTGAAGAGCTTTTAGTTTGGGGTTGTAATGTGTACGGACAGTGTATCATAATATGAGCATTGATCACAATGAGATCTGGGACCTGGTTCTGCAACAGTGATGACTGTGGCAAATTCTGAATTTGACGCATCAGAGCCTCTGGAATTACATGCTGAAAGAATTTGAGATTTTTATATTTGGGACATTTTACTGCCAGGCAGGTGGTCATGTACTGAGCAAACTGAATAACTATATATCTTGCTGGTGTGTGGATGCACCATTCTCAGACTTTATGGACAACTAGACCCTTCACCACTGCTTAATATATTCTTAGGCTATTCAATGCATAATTACCTAGTCCCAACATGTCTAGTTGAGACATGTTTTTTCGAGATGTGAATCAGTGCTCTGTGTTTTTACTCACTGCATTGTGACTCAGTACACCCACTGCATTATTAAAAATGCAGAGACATACCTCTCTCTGAATATTGTTAAAAACACTGTGGTGACTTGTTTAAAAAGTATGTTAAATGAGCAATCCTGTTGAAAATGTGCCCAAACAGTTTGGTTTCACGGTATATTATCAGTAGTACTTCTATCTGAAACAGTGACCCCATTTTGTGTTAGGGTCTTCGTTTGGTACTGTTTGATGTACACATATGAAGCCTGTGCCTTTAAAAGGTGGTTAGCACCTCCTGGGAGGAAGGGATCATTGCTAATTTTATTTTTATTTATTTATTTATTGTCTAAAATAACCAGCACTATTTCTTTAACATAATATGGAAGTAGACAGTATTAAGACAAGTTCTGCTCTAGGAAGAGAAGAACAGTCTCCTTCACCCTGTTTAAGAGATCAGGGGAACTTATGAGTTGTGGCTCATTCTGCACCTTAAAAAGCTCAGACTCAGAGGAAATGTGCTGTCAGAAGAGTCGGTGTGCATCCGTGAGCTCTGCTTAGTGGACTTGCACTTTGATTTGTTGTGGTCACATACACAATTTCTTATGAACTCTTATGCTTGTATTCCTGTCCCATTCATAATTACTTTGAGGACAATGTGTAAGAAACACCTCTTTTGTGCTGTTGGTAAAATGGAGTAATATTCACTTAGGGTTTTGAGTGAGAAACATTGCATATGAAAAAATTATACGAGCCTCAGCCTGAAGTTACAGATGTCAATATGGTAAATAAACAGTATCTTTCAAACACTCATATGCTAGCATAATATTTTTAATTTGTTCAAGATTATCTTTGGCAAGAAAACAGACTAGCACTTCATGTTTCTCCTCTCACTAATGGCCTCAGTCTTAAGAAACACCAGCTTGTGTTTTTTTTCAGTGGTGGTCCAACAATTTCAAAACAGATGGTAAAAGTCAATCTTTCTGTTTGAGTCATTGCTTTGCTTAGTACGTGACTGTGATGAAAGTAGTTATTGCTTGTAAGAAGTAATTTGATCGATATTGCTGGGTGCTAGTTTTGCAAAAGTTTGTTACATTTTGAAACTTACTCTTTGCTTGAAAATGCTTGTAGAATTATTTTGAGTTTACTGTCCCTGTTCTGCAGTTTGCAGTTTACTGTGTTACTTAGCTATTAAAGCCAAGTGGTGTTATTTTTGGTTCCTGAATGGATTTTTGTAAATAATCACCAGGTAAGTCCTCAAAGACTAATGTTCAGAGCAGTGCTCAGACACTGATACGCTTGGTTGGGGTTGCTACGGAAAAGTTGGCTTTTCAAGCAGTATCATTGTTCATTGCTAGATCAACACGTTGTGTTAAATCATAGGGGCTATGTATGGAAAAAAACATGTCAGTTTAGACTGACTTTTCCAACAGTTAGATTTTACTGCCTGACCGTGTTTATTAAAGATTTCAGATAAGAACTTCAGTGGTGATGATCTAGAAGTGGAAAAACAAACAAACAAACAAAACCCAACAACCCTCCATATTTTACTTAGATTTAAATTGATTTTATTATGAAAGTCAGAGGTATAATGTTGCAGACACAGAGACACAGATGCTGGAACCAATTTGCATTGTGGTTTAATGAAATATTAAGTTCAACACTAGGACTCCTACAAGTGGTTTAAAAATGTGTTGCTGCATGACCCAAAGCTTTGATCCTGCATAACATTTCTCCGATACTTCAGCTTTGTTTAAAACCTTTAATTGGGTTTTGCTTGTACTGGTTAGAATTGTCTATTAGTACTGCAGTTACTTTATACAAGAACAGGAATCACCTGTCCTTTAACAGTCAACATAAAGCTCACAGAAAATTAGAACAGCAACGTAAGCTCTATAGTTTATACTTTTACTATTTCAATGAATTCAAAATGTGATATTATCATAGAATCATAGAATATTCTGTGTTGGAAGGAACCCTCAAGGATCATCAAGTTGTGATATAGATCAAGTTTCTACTACTGTCTGACCAGTAGTAGAACAGCACAGAGATCTGGTATTAGTGACAATGGAAGCCTTATTTTTACAGATGGATAAGAACATTTTTCATCTGTGTTTCTGAGTTTCACTTCCTCGTTCTGTGAAGAAGTTAGCTGTGGTGTGGCAACTGAGTGACAGTTATGTAATGCAATTACTGGAAGCAAATAATTCTGTAAACCTAACTCATCCCAATGCTTCCACTGAAAGCAAATGAGTAGTGCAAGGTGAGGTGGCAGGCTTTGTCTTAAAGTGTACATGGGCTGGAGCAACTATTAATGTAGTTACTGGAAACAAAAAGAAAATATAGGCTTTGATTATTTTACTCTCATAGGAAAAGACAGAAAGCAGAAATTATTTTCAGAAGATAGAATAGCCTCCTTCTTGCTTGACTTTGTAGAGCTGTAACAGTTTGTCTAAATTCAAAGAAAAAACACAGGAGAAATAATGCAAGTATCTACTGACTTTTGTTTTTGAGTTCATCTTAGGTCATGCTGAATATTATTTCATAGGCTTTCTCTCATGGTTTGTGAGTACTTCCCAAAGCCATAATATATGGTTTTGGCTGATTAATGGCCTGCGCTTAGATGAGGACAAGCAGTGAAATATTCTGAGGTTGTAGAACACAAAGAATTGACAGAGCTCTCTAGTGTAGCTACAACATCCTCCTCCCAACAGGAGAAACATTATTTCACTGTCCCCATCCCCTTTGACTGAGATTGTGTGTTTCCCTTGAGACTACTTCAATCATGGTGTAAAATTTAATAATAGCAACGTATATTTCACTTAAGACATATTTTAGAGAAAATGAGGGAGCAAGCCAGCAATATATGATCAAAGAAATCTCTGTGGATGTGAAATACTCCACAGGTCACGGAGTAGAGAAAGTGGATACATAAAAGTAGGGAAAGTTATATGCAGTGCAGACATCTGTTTTCAACTATTTTCAAGTTGGGATTATTGCAAAATAAATATTTACAAATGTATTGAGATTACTTTTACAGTGTCATGGAATAATCGTTGTTTTATTTCACTTGTATCATGAGGAGCAAGTAAATGAGCTGACCGGTAGGGCAAAAGAACATAGTGTTTATCCTGCCCTTCTGTTTTTAGCTTCTTCCTGAAATAGAGGAATAAATAGCATAATTCTGAATCAGGATTTTCTTGTGAACACCTAAACTGCTTACTGCACTAAGAGCTTGATATGGAGAGAGAATGTTATTTTGGAAAGTGCAGTGTAACACGGGTTATTTGTCAAGTCATTTAGGAGAAGTTCTCAGGAGTAAGATTCCAAGGTAATCACTCATGTCTGTCAGGGGCACGCCCTGAAAGCATTGCCTAACTTTGACCTGCTGCCAACTGGCTGGGAAACTGTGGTATTAATAATAATTTAAAAAATAATAATAATAAAAAAATAATAATAACAAAAAAAATCAAAGGCTGTTTTAGCATAATTTAAACATGTCATGAACCTATCACCAAAATTTAATTTGAGGGCTCCCCATAATCTAGATTTCTAAATTTGTTGCTAATCACCATAACAGTTCCATTCCCACTGAAGCCAACTGGAGTTTTAAAACTGAGACATTTGTGTTCTTAAGTTGTCAAAGTCTGTACAGGCTTTACTAAGTATTTATTACTTTCAGCGCCTCATGCACCAGGAACAGTTCTGGTACCGTTCCTGTTCCCAGCTGTGAGAATAGCTGCAGTCGGAGTGAGCAGCTGCCTGTCTCCCAGAGCCTATTTATTTATCTGGGATATTAATGGTATCACCAGGGAGGTGATCATCCCTCTGTACTCTGCTCTGGTGAGGCCTCACCTTGAGTACTGTGTTCAGCTTTGGGCCCCTCACTACAAGGACATCAAGACCCTGGAGTGTGTCCAGGTGAAGGGCCTGGAGCACAAATCCTGTGAGGAGCGGCTGAGGGCACTGGGGTTGTTTAGTCTGGGGAAGAGGAGGCTCAGTAAGAGTAACAGAAGGCAGGTTCACTTCATGGCAACTTGATGTTAGCTGCCATATGCATAAAAATAAAGACAAAATTTGCTTGCTTCTTGAGGATTTAAGTTCCAACGGTCAGCTTAGAGATGCTGAATAGTAATCTGTGATAGATAACAGTGTAAAGGAATCTTCTGTGTACTGTGGCCAGAAACATAATGGGGTGGTTGCTGTAAAGAAGCATGTTGGTTTTGCTTATGTGAAAAGTATTTCGAAGTACCTCACTCAAAACAGGGCTACAACATACAGAACACTATTTTACTATATACACTTTAAAAATAAATGGAAGTGATTAAACATTCCCAAGAAAAAAGTAATCTGAACTCTGAGAATGTATGGAAGTGCCTTAGATTCAGGATCATCTTCATGTATGAGTGAATTGGTAAATTCTTGAATCTTGTGGTTATTCTAACAACCAAACCTTAACTTATATTTATGGACTTTTAAAGTATGACATAATGATTAATCATTTCAGCTAAAGGGCACTGGAGATTTTTATTTTATTTTATTTTTAATGAATTTAGCATGCAATAGTCATCTGCAATTCTGATACTCCTTTGGCTGTGTTGAAATCGTATTCTGTGTCTATCTTTCAAACCATGGAAGCCAGGAATGTTTTACCATTGATACATTTTAGAAGCTGTCAGGATTGTTTTGCAGTCTTTTTTGTTTGGGATTCTTCAAAGCAAGCTGAAGAAATGTAAGAATATATGTTCATTGGTATTATTCTAATGTTTAATACTAGCCAAAACACCCAGGGCACTTTTTATCTCTAAGCATTTTAAAGATATTCCTTACTGACACATTACCATCTTCAATTCCTAAATAAATTAAACCAAAGCAGAAAGTTGAGGCAGCTGTCTAAGAGTTTAAGGTGAGGGAGATGGAGATCAGGGAGATTTTTTTGACTGGGGGATGGAGAGGGGAAGTGGTGTGTGACTCAGATGCCCACTAAATTAAAAATTGCTGACTCTTAGTCTCAGTGGTTTGGCCTCACCCCAGCTAATTTAATGGACTGGCTGAGGATCACTGAATCATGCCTAGTCTGGCAAGAATGCCTGAGCCAATGCTGCCAGCCATTTGAACAGAGGCCATGGGATGGTCTGGAGCATAATGTCTCAGTTGCTTTAAAGCTCCTAATGGTCATTGGTTAGGGAGACTCCTTTGGAGCTGGGTGAATCCATCATCGGACATGAGGGTATGGGGCTGCCTTTAAGACTTGTCTGTATTCTGGGGAAAGTTCAGGGAGCTGCCACACCGAATCATGGAAAACTGGCAGGGTAGGTTAAGAGGATTTAAAAAAAAAAACAAAAAACAAAAAAAAAAAAACACAAGTTGTGTGCATAAATATTCTATTTTGCTAGCTAATGAATCATGTCTTGGCTTGAGAAGGCTGGTGCTGCTGTAAACCTCAGCTGGCTCCAGAACACTTATCCTGGAAAGTCTCCTGTGATGCCCAGACTTACTGGGATCTAGTGAAGGGCCATGGTGAGAAACTAGTGCCGATGCCAGTGCCTCAGGTTTGGAATGATGCAGCCTGTGACTAAGTAGCTACTCTCCCAGGTAGATTGCCAAAGGCTTGTGAAGCATAGTGCAAGACACTGCTCCCAGGCTTCAGTCAGCTCTGCCTTCTTGGTTTGTGTGTGTACATTTTTTTCAGTACCAGTCACCAAGGATCGAACTCAGTTGTTGTGACATGCAATGGTAAAATCCTTTGCAATTCCCCTGGGTGCTCTGCTTATTTAAACTGCACCATTCATCTGGTAACAGTAGCTGACAAGCTGGTGGCTTAGAGCTCCATTGGCTGGGCCAGTCTGCTGAGCAGAAAGCATATGTGTATGTATGTGTGTGTGAAATTGGGTATGCACACTGTGAAATGCTGCCAATCAGCAGCAGAGTACTCCAACAAAGAGCTTTTGTTGCTATCTCTTCTCTTGAGGATCTTGTTATGATCAATATATAATCACCATGAGAAAGAAGCAGAAGATTCAATCCTCCTAGAATTCATATAGTTAATAATAGAGCTGGATATCTTTCCTGAGTCCAATTAAATACAAGTTGGATACTATATCAGTGCACATTGATAATAACATTTTTTAAAAAATTCAGTTAACAGGAGTTATTAAGTGTTTTTAGTTTTCCCTTCAGTGTCTGAACATGAAAACGTGGATGTTGATTGTATGCAGGGATATGAATGTGTGGAGAAAAGAAAAAAAAAAAAAAGAAGAAACTTGTCAACTATGAGCATTCTTAGTGTACTGAAAAATCTTCAGTCTGGGGGTTTCTGGAGCTGGAAACGAGTCAGAGCTGAGTTCAGGTCTTGAGCATATGCTCTGCTGACAGGTATCTTAAGCTGCAACAAATTGATGCATACTGCAACCTGATAATTTGTAGTAGGTGAATCTCAGCCTAAGACCTGCTTGGATACATGCCGTTGTCTCTCAACTCCTATTTCAGTATGCCAGCTCGGCAGGGATGGCTAGGAATAGCTTTAGAAACAGAATTACCGTTTTTAACCTCTAGAGGGACCACCAGGACCAGAGATGAAGCCTGACTGGCCGTCAGCTCAGCCCATTCCTTTCTCTGCGTTACCTGCACTGTCAGAAGACAGCACTCTACCCGATCAATAATGAAACAGTGAGAGAGGAACTGCAGGAAGTGACATTTCGTCTGCAATTACTGCCTGCATCTGCTGGGCTGTGTTCAGGACGGTGAGAAATCCCTTCCTGCAGTGCCCTGATGTTTCCAGCATCATCCTCTCATCTTCCTCATTCAGAGAGGAAAATGTAGGCAGAGCATTGTACTCATTTGGGTTATGACTCTTTATCGTTGGTACTTGCGGTTCAAACCACTTTGAACCACTGTCCCTCTCCAGCCTGCTGCTGCAGTCAGGGCATGGTGAGCCCTCAGAAATTTGTGGTTATGTCGTTTGGACATTCCTGTGTCATTTTCATCTATGTCTCTGCATTAAGTGGTTGCACTGTGAAATTTCTTCTGTGATCAGTTAGGGTAGAAAACTGTGCTTTCACTAAAAATGAGAAATTACTCATTGGCTTCTTGTTCCGTATAAATCAAGGTCAACATGGTCTCCTTGATTCTGTGTCTCCAAATTAGTCTGAACTTGTTCTTCAGCATGACTACACTCCTTCAAGCAAAATTCTGCATAGTTTCTCCTACTCGTAGCCAAACACATCTACACTAAGTTTCTGATTTATTTACTTTAAATAAGTACAGTGAAATGCCTTGGCTACATTTTAAACTTTTTAATCTTAAACCTCCATTTAAGGGGGAAAAAGCTTTAATTATGCAAAATGGGCATATTGATAAAATGTTGTGTAGCCAGTTAAAGGACTAAGTGAAATGAAATTTGTGTTAAACAGATTCCTTTCTTTTCAGCGCTCCAGGTCACGGATGGATGACTGTGCAATGCATATTTTTCTCAATTATATTGTTCTGTCCTGACTGTTGACATAGCTGTGCCCTACCTACAGTGTCATAATGTTGTAGTTAGTGATATTTCCAGAGCTGAAACTTCTGTGTTCTGTGCATGTTGAAAGCCTGGACTGGGTATGATTCTTTAAGTTGACACTGAAATATGTATCTGTGAGTCCTCACAAGGGTCTATTTACAGTGGCCTCTCTGCAGCAGACTAGAAAAGACAGGGATGCTTGAAAAGTGGAAGAAACTTTTTCCAGCTCTCCTGCACCAATTCTTGCTTCATCTCCCAGAGATGAACTGTTAAAAGAACGGAAGAAGAATCATCTTGTTATTAAGTTGTTAGATTGGTAAAATTATTATTTGGGTTCACGTTAGCTTTGCAAAATATTACTTATCTAACCCTGGGTAGGTCATTTAATCTCTCTGAAGCTCCATTTACCAGCACTACAGTAAAAATAATACTTATTTTCTGCTATCTCCTTCGCCTTTCAGTGTACTGATTGCATAAGTTTGTGAGCACCACTAAACCTTGAGCTGGTGCAGCCCAGCTGCATTCTCTAGTCAGACCCATTCTATTGTATGTGTTTCTGTATGTGTTTCTCCAGAGGGAGAGTGACAAAGGGGGAAGGTGATTTTCTGGAGTACTTTTATTCCCATTTCCCCTGAATGGATAACTAAATTTGTGGAGTGATAGCCTAAGGTAGCAGGAGAGCAACTGCCTGCAGGGGACTGTCTGCCGCTTGGTGGTTACAAACTGGATGATCAAAAACAACCAACTGCAAAATGTGACAGACCCATATTAAATTCAGGGGACTCCCCAGCTATAGATTTTACTGTATAAGTAACAAAGTCCAGTCGCAACCTGTGGGTCTAGACAGTGAGGTTCATGTGCTTTCACTAGCTTGGCTCACATCCCTGGGAAAACCTCCTCTTTGAGACCTGTTAGGGGAATGGGCTGTCTCTCCCTCGGGCTTGCCTGGAGGCTTCTCAGCTCCTCTGCAGTGGAAAGATGCAAGCAGGGAGAGAGGGGACAGTTACATGAAGTAAGGGCGTCGCTGTGGCTAAGGAGAGAGTTGGTACCACCACTAGATTGCCTACTTTGAAAAATAAACTCAACCCTGAAAAAGAAAATTTAATTGGCCATAGTGGCAGATATTTTTGAGCAGGAAACTGGGCAAGCAGTTTACAGGTAGAGCAGACCTTCTTTTTTGGAGTGCTAACAGCAGTTATAGTGTGAACTCTTAGACTAGCAGTTCATTCCTTCCTTCTGCAATCACCTTGTTTAACAGGCCTCTTGTTTTTCTATAGGCCTGAGGTAACAGCAAGGCATTTTTTTTTGTCTTGTTTGCTTTTTCTGCTTGTTGGAGTTCTTTTTGCCATAGCTACTGTGGTCACAAAGCACCTGTTTTTCTTCAAGGCAGAGACCAGAGACTGAAAAATCCTCTGTGATGATTATTTGGTGATGGTTCAAAGAATTCACACAATCCTTCAAGAAATGAGGCTCTAAACTGAGAAACGTCCCACCAAAAATAAAATATCATACACTCTGTGTATTTATTGTAACCTGTTACAAAATTTAAAAAGTTTCCCTGAAATAAAGACACTGGGAAAACTGAAGAATTTTTTGTTCTTCAGACGTACAGAACAGAAGTTTTTTTGCAACAATAAGGCAGTTTCAATCAGTAGGGATATTTTAGCACAATTTTCTGTGTGTTCAGTAAACAGAAGAAAAAGGTCATGATGCTTAAGGATAATGTAGCACATAACATAGGTGATTGAAGAGTAGTTGAGATTTTCTGATAGTGAACTCAATTTGGAGGACGAAATAAAAAGACCCTGGGAAGAAAAACTTGCTTGTAATTCTGAAAATCCTGGCCCATTGAAAGCTGCATTTATAGCCCATTTCATAGGGTGGTCATTTTCTATTGCTTTTCTCAACAGGGTATTAATGTTTTTGTAGTTATTTTATTCCAATAATTTTCTTTCGCCTTCTTCAGTAGCTTGAATTGAAACTAGCCTATCTCAGTTCATGGTTAAAATGTAAGGTAAGCTTTCAGGGTAAAGTCTTTGTGTTGTTATGGTCTCTGCTCATCTGCAAAACCAAACCCTATGTGCAGCAATAAATTGGTCTGCTGCCAGTTAATCTTCAGCATCTCTACTGAATCTGAAACTACCCAAGGCAAAATGCTTGTTTGTCCCCTGCCAGTTTGGAGAGAGCCTCCTCTCCCACTCCCACCTTGGCTCGCTCAGACTGACAGATGCCTTTGACAGGGGGAACAGTCCTCTCTTCTGGCAATGTGTTTTGTGGCACTAACAAAGAACAGGTGGCTTCACAAAATAATCTCTTTTCGTCCATCTCCAAAGATATTCGTGTATACTGTAGTATTGAATTGCCTGAAATAAGTCTTGCAAGACAACCTAAGGAAAATGACTTTCGCTTAAAGAAATGGGCTCTTGCATCATGGCTATGTGTTCTTGACCTGCTGTGTATCTGAGCATTACACATGGGGCAGAGAAATGCTGAATTCCTGATGTTTTCTGGTTGGTGTAACTCCCTGTGCAATTAACTGAGAATGGCCAGTGAGATTCAAGCTGGCCAAAACTTTTTTCTTTCTTTCTTTCTTTCTTTCTTTTTTTTTTTTTTTTTTTTTTAACCTTCCTTATTTCACAGAAATTCTTTCATAGAATATAGACTGATTACTGGCCACCCTGGTGGTATATTTTGCCATTTCAAACGGTGACTGATGCAACTCACCTGTTCTGCATGCCCAGATAGTTGCTATTGCTTTCCAGTCAGAAACAGATGCCATCATGGAATGAGATTTGATTTCTAGGAAACCTTTGACATTGGTTAATTCCTTCTGTGAAGTATTCATCTCTCATTTTAATTTCTTCTGATCTTAATGCCCAAGGGACTTTTTACTTTTGCAAGCATCTATGGTCTTCTCCCCACTAATTTATTTTTTTATTTATTTTTAATTTATTTTAAATTTTATTTTAAGAACAGTTCAAGGTTTTATTTCTTGAAAACTGCCTCATCCCTTCTTCATGCTCCAACAATTTACTTATAGTCAGGGTACTGCAGGTTTTCACACTTAGAAGACAGTGGTGATTAAAGTGTTTTATTATTTATTTTTTATTATTTTATTTTGGTTCCATCCTGTCCTTGCATCCTGTAGATATAGAGTAACCAAGCAGCAGGAAGCAGTTTCATGGCAACAATTATACGCCTGTTTTAAGCTGAGGCGTTTCCCCAGAACTCTGTCTTTTTTTGAAGTTTATACAGAAAGAAGGTAGCAAAAAATTGCAGACATGGCCCTGTGTAATGGCTTTGTTGTTCCCCAGCCATGTTATCTGCAGGGCTTCTGCTCAGATAAATGTCCGTATGTTAGAGCTTGTCTGAATGTTGCAAGTCTCAAGCACCTGGTGTATCTATTGCTGATATGTTGTGCTTTTTTAGCATCTTCCTTTTCTTCTGCTTTTTCTGTCCATCAAACTCAGAGGTGGAAGTAAGACCAGTTCCTAGAGGATTTAGTTGTTAGATTGAGAAATACAGTCCAGGCTGCTCCAGAGTGAAGGAAAAATGGTTCTCATTGTTTTGAAGTTGGTAAAACGAACGGTAAATACCAGTATCAGGCAACCTGCAGAGATCCAGCGGCTTGTCTCAGGGCTCTCAGCAGCTGTTCGTGTCATGTAACCTAGGAAGTCTGTAACATTTCTGAATGTTGTTGGAGATCGCTTCTGAAATTCCCCGTATATTTAAATATGTGGCATTGGTAGGGCTGAGACTCTCAACCACCCTTGTAAATTGTAAAAATCTACTGTCATGGGCAGTGTTTTGTCAGTGATTTCTGTAATACTGAGTTTTCACCACTTTTCACCTTCTACAGTCATTAACACTGGTAATAAAAATCCATGCATTTGCATCAGCATCTTTAAATTACAGTATGTCCTGTAAAGCAAATGGCAGCATGTTAGGTTGCAGTATGGTTTGATGGCTTTCCTTTTTGCAGAAAGGAGAGAATGTGCAGGGAGTTACAGTAATTTCATGTCCATTTTAGTCCACTACACAAAAGTAGATTGGGACTTAAAACTAGGCCCAGTGGCTGTGGCATTGAGACCAACAGATTTAAAGGTGTGTAAATGCTTTATTTCCATTCAAATTAATGGGTCACACTCTGAAGCACTGTAATAATAATATTTAATATTCAGACTTAAGGTGCTGTAGACACACTTTCACTTACTGCAGTTAACTTAATTTCTGCATCTTTCCTAGAGGGCTTCACCTCCAAAATTAGTGCCAGAATGCAGTGGCACAAATGGATGTCTGTCAGTCAGGCCTAGTGGTTCAGCCACAGGGCCTGTAACCCCAGCAGGAGCTTGAACACTTCCAGTTCACTTTGCAACAGAGGAAATCTATACACTTGAGGCACTTGCTTACACTGTAAAATTTCTCCCTACTTTTTTGATTTAGAGTTTAGGCTCGTTCACTAACTAGTCTTCTGTTTTGTTGTTATTTGTAACAGAGCAGTTCCATGGCAAGGTATGAGGCACAGAGGCGAATGTCATTATGCTGGGTACTGTATAGATACAAGCTGAGAAGATGATTTAAAGAGTAATAGTACATTCAGTTTTCCATTCTTTTTCATTGATTTGAATTATATAATTAGAAAATAGCCCTTAAACCTGTAAAGGCAAACTTTTCAAGGGAAGGGAAGAGGAACTGTGCAGTCCAAAGTTTGCCTTTTTCCTTATACAAAGTTAATGAAGTCAATGCAAATACATTTTCCATAGAGGAAGCTGCTTTACTTGATGTTTCCTGCTGGCCCTGTTTTCACATTGTTCCTTGTGCTCTTGCACTTGTTTTCCAGCTGCTGCCTGCAGACTCCCCATTTTACTTAGGTTCCCAAGTCAGTTTTTTTTTTTTTTTTTCCTTTATTCTTCTTTTTTGTTGTTGTTGGTTGGTTGATTTGATTACAGTGAAAGCACTGCTGAAAACGTGAAAGTGAAATCATGTGTTGGGGGGTGAAAATGAAAGAAGTGAGCTAGAGTCTAGCAGAGAAACTCCACAGGCTCAGGTATCAGAATGAAAAAGTAACTAGAATAAAGAGATGATGTTAGTTGTAATTAAAAAGTATCTTTTCTAAGTCTGAAGGCAGGTTTAAAACAACATCCAATTTCCATAATGGGTACTAAAGGCAGGTAGGAACAGATCTCAGAGGAGTAACAAGTGTGTCCTTTCCCCCCCAATTATATCAGAGTAAGTGGGGGTTAGATAGGAGCGATACCAAGCCAATGTATTAGTTTTGTCCTGTCCAGGAGTTGCACTTCTGAAACATGAATTCCCGCTTTACTAGGTCTATTTTCTTGTTCTTTTGTAAAACATAACATGGCTCCTGTGAAAACATATGAGAATCTTTACTGTTTTGAGTTTCTAGATGGTATTTATAGTGCTGGAGAAACAGAGGAGAAGAAATGGTCAGAAAAAGGGATCTGGAGAAGGAAAGTCAGTGTCTGAGTGTCCTTCTGTTGTCTTTTCCTTTTCTCATAGCATCAAGCACAGGCCGCTTATCACAGATTAGATCTGCATGCCTCATCACAGCCCTGCCTGTCGGCCATCAACCACCACTCTCTGTTTCTCCCGTGCCATTTTAAATTCAATGACTAATTTTCTACAAGTCCTTTTTTACCCTCAGTGCCCCTTATGTACTGGTGAAGCACCTAACAGCTCACTCAGATTCCCACATTACCTTTCCAAAAATGTCTCTGTACCACCTCTATCAACAGAACCGAGCAACCTGCATATTATGACTTCTACTTACTCCCCTTAATTCTTTCATTGTGATGTTGCACTTCCAGATCCTCTATTTTTCCCTGTTTTGTCTGTTTTGTCACAGACTTTGGATAAATGTTCAGGGACAGGGACCATCCTTTTGTAAGGATAACAAAGGCTTATAGAAATGCTTATTGATTCAGTACTGCAATAGAAATAATAAGCATTGATTGATAGAATTGTTGTAATAATAATGGAAAAGTACAGAACTGGAGAGGATCCCGAAAAACAAGAAAAAAAAAAGTGGAAACTGAAGAACCAGGAAAAAAAAGAGAAGGACACTGAAATGAAGAAAAATATCCAAGGGAAAAATGTAAACAGGAAGAGATGGGAAGTAACAAAATATGGTAGGGAAATTTTGCAGAAAAATATATGACAGGTAAAAAGCAAGAGAAAGGCCTGAAGATGAGAACAACAGCAAACAGTTCTGACACTTCTTATTTACACAATTTTTTAAATGTCTTTTCTGTGAAATATTAGGAACCTGGCTTTGAATTCTTCATACAGATAAAGTGAATGAATTTCAGCCGAGGTTGGTAAATGTTTGCCACAAGCACTGTTTGCAAATTTTTAGCATTACTATAAAACAAACAAACAAATCCACCACAAAAAAAAAAAACAAAACTTTTTTTTTGTTTGTTTCTAAATATATATTTATACAATTAACATGTTAATTACTTTACAACAGTGTATTTGAGGCTGCAAAGTCAAGTTCTCAAAAGTCAAAAAATATCAGCATTACTATCAGAATTTTTAATAGGCATCCAAAGAGGGTCCCTCACTAAAGGCTCTTACAGGATACTGAGGTGTCCTGGGGTGAGGTCCTAACTGTCTAAATATTAGAAAGAAAGAACAAGTAAGAATTAATGGTCTGTTTTGTCTGTGGAGGGAGGTGAAAATTGGAGTTCCACAGGGGGTTACTCTATTTAGTGTATAGACAAGTGATTTCAACAACAGGAAGAAGGTTTGCTGATGGTACTGAGTAAAGAACAAGTAAATAATAGACCAGAGGGTCTTTTGAAGAGTTACAGAAAGATCTCAGGCTATTATCAGGCGATTAAGTGGTCGATAAAATTCACATAAATACATGTAAAGGTAGTGTACCTGGCAAAAACTATCTGAACTTTAAATACACAGCGGTGCATACTGACCTAGCTGGTACTGTTCAGGAACTTTAATGGACAAGCCCATAAAAATAGGAAGTTAGTGCTGACGAACCACTGGAAAAGGAGATAGAAGTTTAGGAATTATTAGGAAAATACTGAAAAGAAAATGAGAGAATGTATATAAAGAACAATTAAATAGACAATGATTTTTCTGTATAGATAAAGACAGGCGAGGAATATGATAATGACATGAGTGGCACAGGAGAAGGACAGAAAATGATTGCTCATTATGTCCAACAGCTTGGTGACATCAAATAAAACTGTAAGTAGAACTTTCAGACATTCGAAACTGATCAATGCAGCCTGGAGCAGGACTGACTAAACCTCTAACAGGCTTACTTTCCTACAGGATTCCTGCCTCCTTCAATACACAGGAAGGAGAGCATTTACTTACTGAATAGCTCTTCATTGTGTTATTTCTTTCCCATTGTTCTGTGTGAAGCTTGTACCTGTACCTTGTTCACTGCAGTCTGGTTAGTCTCTTTTTCAAAAAGGTCTGAATTTTCTCATGGGTCTCTGGTGGTTACAAGATCTATCTTTTCATTAATACTTGCCTTCACAAAATCTCTTTAAGGTTGTTCTGTCTTTTCCTTACAGAATTGGATCCAGGGCACAAGGAGAATACAATTGGAATTGGTGTTGGATGCCCAATTTAAGAAAACTGGAAAGCAATTCTTTAGAGAATTCAGTGTGATAGCTCACTATGCATATTAACAGTGTTTCCCATTGGCATGGGTAGCAGATCCAACTGCTGTGTACTTCTGGGCATTGAGGCTGAGTAGCTTATTCAGAAAATGAAGGACTGAAATTGTGAACAGATGTAAGATGGTGTTTCAGTGCTCTGGTCAGCATACCAGGGGATTCTAGAAAAAGCAGGGATACAACTGTATTCTCCAGCATAACATGCAGCTGCATTAACTGGGCAAAGCTATTCTCAATATTGTAATCCCCTGTGCTGTCCACTTCACATTTCCTGGCTTCCTTCACAACGTTTTCCTTCACTACAAAGCCTATTTCAAATCCACAGTGAGCTGTTCTCTGAAATTGGAGCAAGGGCAGCATCACAGGGCATCTGCATAGAGAAGTTAAATCATGAGCTCCAGAGGCAACATTAGTGCTGTTATTCTTCGAGGTTTTGACTTAGAAAATCTTTTTAAAACATAATTTCCCAACTTCAATAAAAGTCCCCCAAATGAGAATGATTCTATCAGATAGCAACATATCGACTTACTTGTGTCATCAGCTTGTAGTTTCAGTCTCACTCACAAACTCTTGCTCGTGTCTCAGACTCCCCGTCTCTAGTTTCCTGCCTCAGTTTCTTCACAATATGAATTACAATTTTCTCCCTGCTCCTCTGGTTCTTACCAATAAGTTTTTCCTCTACTTAACATACTCCTCAATCTCTGACTCGTGTCTCAGTGTCTTCATCTCAGTAGTTTATCTAGTCACAACACCCTGTCACACAAACCATCTCTCCTGACCTTGGCATGTTGTTGCCCTCTTGAATTTTCTTCAACAGTTCCCAATCCTGCTTTGGATCTGTCATCAGTAGCTCCTAGTGGAATCTGCTTGCCAAGACAGTTCCTCTTCTTGCCCCTCCTCTTCTTAAGCATCCTTGTCTCACGCTTTGTCCCAAACTTCCTTCTCCCTTGATACCTACTTCTCAGAAGCACTTAGAGATTTTTTATTTTCCATTCAACATTCATTTTACAGTTAACCAAGATGTTCACCATTCAGTGGAAGAAGGAAAGGTTATAATTGATTGCAAGGAAAATTAGGCTGGAAACTAGAAGAAAGCCATCTAGAGAGTGAAATTCTGTAGCAGCTTTTCAGAGAGAAGAATTCAGTATACATATTTATTTTTTCCAGTTATGTTGTCAAAGACTCAAATTGTTCCTTGCCTTTTCCTTGCTTTAATCAGGGACATGTTTAGGACTAAGGCACAAGTTCTTTCTGAGATTTTCTCAGGTATGGAACAAGTAGAAAACCGAATCTGAGAGGTGGGATAAATGCTACCCCATTTTAACAGATAGCAGCTGTACCTTTTTCTGACACAATGTAGTGTGTGCAGAAAGTCAGAATTTGCTCTGAAATATATCATAACAATAGGACACCAAAGAGCAGAACTAAGATGGACTAAGGTTTGTTTTTTTTTTGCTTGGATACATTTTGCTGAGACTTCCATAACAATGTTGAAAGTTGAGATTCTCCACATTCCTGGAGAGATCCTGTGCCTGTAGCTGTCCCCTCAGGTCTCTCAAGAATCATTAAGCAGATGCTTTGCTGGGTGCCAAACCTTGACACAACGTATGCTTTCCTGCAGAGCAGATATGTGCAAAATTTAGCAGCAGACCCAAGTAACCAATTATAGAGCAAAGACTGGTGAGGCATGAGTTGTATTAACTCCAGAAACAAAATTGTATCATACATTGGACGTCTGGACATCATTTCTTCCTTACTTTTCTTTTGCTGTTGTAGTATTTTCAGCTGTATTATGTCTGCAGCATATTTAGGCAACCCACATGTTGGCTAAACTGACCAACATACAGGGGGGTCTTATGATCCTACATGGTCCTTTACAGAGATGTTCTCTTTGGACGTAGTGTAAGTTTAAAAAAGTTGTATAGGTGTATTGTGCTTTTGTTTAGGAGATAAGTAAACACTGCCAACAAGACTGCGCTTGGGAGCATGTGAGTGTGCCTCCATGGCTCTGCCGGAAAATAAACTGGTTGTAAAATATTAGAATAACAAATAAAGGACAGAACTTTCCAGCAAATTAGCAGTTATCTGTCAAAAATCCCTAATCCCTTTCCCCCCACAGGCTAAATAGGGCATGGACTGACACAGAGAAATTTTAAATAAGTTTTTGAATGAAAGATACTGCACATTTATGTTGGAAAGTATAGCTCCATAGCCTAGTGAATGAATTATTACACATATTGACTCCTCCTCAGGATCACAGTAAGTAATGGATGTTTTACTTAAGCTTCCACATCACAGCTTTGTTACAATTTGATCATTCTGAAATACTACATTAATTGTTAAACTGTATTGTATTAGCTACTGTTCTAATTCTAGAAAACTATTTTCTCTTTCTTAGGAAATATAGAAGATTTGTCAGATAATACTGTCCTGTTTGTTTGTTTGTTTGTTTATTTTTAATTACTTCCGTGGTGATGCTTTACGTATTTAATGTTTTTTTTTACTGGTATTTCCATGAAGCCACTTCCATTTCCATGGACTATAGTGAGCTATAATGGCAGTAGTATATGAACATAACTTTCCTCCCACTGTCTTTCCTTCAGTGAACTATGATGTGTGAGGGTTACATGGGGTTGTATAATTTTATTGCAGAAGTGACTAAAGGCTGAGCCTTTCTTCACAGTGCACTGTGTTCCTGTTATTTATTTATTTGCCTTTTTTTTTTTTATAAATAATACAACAAATGTTGGAAGAAGAGAATTTAAGTCCAGCTCAGGGAAATCCTCTAGATACATGAAAGGACATTAGGATTCACTTGACATGAGGAATTTATTTGATGCTATGAAGTTACTGGATCATTGGCAGGTATGTTTGGGGTGAATGTGCCAGAATGATATTTCATTTTAAGGATTACCAACTGTTGGACTTGCTTCTTCCAGTAGAGCTGATCCCATATTAACGAACTGCAGCTAGTTCATCACAGATGCAGCTCAGAGTCTGGCTGCTTAAATCTAATCTTTCTAATCAGTTAATCTGGTAAATGTCCATGCTGGAAGTGCAAGAGAATGCTGGGTGGAAGGGAACAGCTGGAATCCTTTTAAGTCTAATTGCCTCCTGTGTGCCATTATTTTCTTTTACGATGTAACCAACAATTGGACATGAAGTATAGCGTGTAGTCCACCTTTTAACATCGGTTTAGCCCTGCCAGGAAAGGGAAGGAAGGTGATTAATCCTTAACTGTATTTATGGGCATAGCACCCCACAGTCATAATGCAAGCCTGCTCACCATTATTCTAACATTGCTAATTGAGAGGAGTTCAGCAGACGTGCCTGGTATTCTCTGAGGTCCAGCTGGTATCCAATTTCCAGCAGAGTTTACTGAGAAACATGAAGGTCAAGTAACTTCCCCAAGGTTATGCCTAAGTGGCTCAACTGGGATTAAGACTCAGATTGTCCTTGCTCCTAATCTTTTACTTTATTAACCACTGCAGTCTTTTTTCTACAAATACCTAACAAGTTCATATTTGTAGATTTACAAACACAATGCCATGGTCAAACTCACTTAATTTGAGGGAATAGGTGTCCTGAGAGAACAGGTAATGAAATAATATTGGCAAAGCTAACTTGAAAATGAAATGGAACATAATTGACTAGATTTTGCTTAAGGGAGCTATTATTTTAAAGGCAATGTTGTACTTCTCTCCTTGATCTCTTATTTCTCAAGCTTGTGCACATCTGGCCACTCTCCCTTATCACCTGTCACATAAGCTATCAAGGAGCATGGGATTTCCCAGACTCATTGGAGTCTGTATTCACCTTTATTATATCTCAAAGAAATTGGCCGACTGACTATGTAGAAAGAAACAGTAACAAGGTGTTTGTCACTTGGTTTATTCATCTTTTTGTAAAACTCTCTTTGATATAAATACTGAGTGTTTAGGATGGTAGAATTGCTATAATGTAGTTGCTTTCTTGATCACTTGTGTGGGATGGGGTACTCCATCTTTAAGAAGTAAACCACCAACAGAATGTTTAGTTAGGATGAGGATTTTCCGTATCTCTAACTAAAAGCCACATTCAGTATTATGGAACATCAAACACTGTATAGTGCCTACTGGTTTTAATTAAAGGCTTATTTTCTCTAAAACAAAGACATTTTCTCTAATACAATACATTACAGAACAGCAAACATGTTCACACCAATAGTCTGCTGTCTTTCTGTAAACAGGGATGGGTGCAACACGTGTCTGGAGGACTGCTTGGAAAGCCTTTTGGGACACAGAACTAAAATAATAGCTAGCATCTCACATGGATTAAGGAACAAGAAAAACAAAAATGTTTTTATTGAGCCTGTTGTTAACTGCATCAACATAGTGTAACTGATCTCCAGTCATTAGGTGGTGAAATCCAAAGCCACGGGGTGCAATTAAAAGGCAACCTGACACCTGCTGTTTCCAATACATCTTCTGAAATATCCAGAAGGAGACAATGCATCTTATCAAGGGATTGAGGATGGTAAAAGAATGGCTTTCCATTGTAGGTTCCTACTTCAAATTTAGCCTAGTACTATGTGACCAGGAATGCTCTAAAAGGGAGTTTGATCTCTACTTCCACCTTTCAGAAGTTGCCACATGATATTAATAATCTCAGCAAAAGTGCCAAAGATGAATGAACGTGGAAGTGGGACTCATTTGCAGTGTGATTACAGGTGAGCAGGTACAATGACATGGTTGTGGGGCTATGCAGAGAAACTTCTGTTGTGCTGCTGCCTTTGCGATACCTGAATTGCAATGCAGGATTGGCCAGCTAAAGATACAAAATGCAAGATAACCCCAAATTAAAAAACTGCTGACCATGTAACACCAACAGATTACTAGATTTTAGTCACAGAGTAATGCTTTAAAATCAATTTGAAACCTCATTGGGAGCCAATGAAAGAGATTAAAACTGGATAAAACAGGAAAGACATTGGAACAGACGTTCAGGAATTTCCTAATAAATATCAAAGAAGGTACAAAAGTATTGGTAGGAGTAGGGCAAAGAAATACTTTAAGCTAACTTACAATAAAGAACTAGCTCTTTTAGCACCCTCATGAGCATACACCTTCACTCTGGCAGATAGATGAACTGATGCAGAGAGGTTAAATGACCTGACCTGAGGTGCACGTGTATGGAAGTGTGCCTAGGTAGTAAAAACTTTTGAGAGGGCTCTACTGGCAGATATTCATAACAGTTAGAAACAAAAATGGACAGAATTTTTGTTGTTATAGAATGCACATTGCCATGTCTTATGCTGTGGCTTAGAACAAGTTGGTGAATTAAAGTATTTTGGTTTGCGTATCTGTACCTTCTGGAACGGAAATTAACACCCGGCCTTGCTAAGGAAATCAAGATCAGTAGTCAGGATGTATTTTGTAATGTTGCATCAGAGAGACAGTATATGCAATGCTATGTGGTTTCTAGTTTGTTCGCCCATCAAGAGTAAAATCTTCCCCATTTTGAGAAAGGCTTGAAGATTGCCTTGTTCCCTCAGCATCTCCTGTGCACTAACAGCTGAATGCACATTTGCATTGCTTCAAACCTTTCTGGGTTTGCCAGGCCCTCTCATGTCTCATGCAGGCAATGGAGATTCCAGGTTCCTGCTCACACGAGGCTTCACTACTGATGAAAATGGCCTTGGGGTCCCTCATTAGTGTCTGCGGGTACAGAAGACACTCTTGTGTTACACAACAAACCCTGCTAGCGCTCTGTCACTGAAAGCTATGAAGTCGAGATGTCTCCTGCAGTCAGTTTTGCATTTCTTCGTCATCTGGCCATAACTAGTTTTTTGCAGGGTAATGGCCTCACCTCTGAGCCAGCTGATTGGTGTAACAGGTCTCAGCGCATGGGAGATGGCACAGTATGTGCTGTCTAATGGCTTAATGTCTTCTAGTTGTAATTGTGCTCTAGATTCTTGCTCTTGAGTGTCGGTTCCTTTCCCTGCCTAAAATCCTGACCCAATTTTCTCTTTATACCTTGTCCCTGTTCCTCTTCCTGCCTCATGCTAGTTCCTAATCCTGCCCTTGATCTGCTCAGCCTTGTTTCCTCTTCTTGCCTCTTTCTTTCCCAGCCCTAGTTTTCTCTTTGAGTTACCTTGCCTGACCTTGTTTCAGCTAGAACCGCTCCTCATCCTAAAGGCACTTGCATACATTTAGACTGAAATTACAATGAGCCAAAACTGATCTTCACTTAACCATGCAAACTATTTTGTTTTCATAAGACTAAAACTTAGCTGAGGACAGAGTGTGATTCGGTGGCTTTAGCATGGTCTAATCAAGAAATAAATATGTGGAAGTTTTATTTCTGGTACCAAGGCAAACTGCTCATGAAGGTTAATCTAATCTTTGAGCAGATTATTCTTGATTGAGTTATACGTAGTAAAGATGTCAGTACAGTGATAAACTTTATTTTTTTAATTCTTTTTTTTTACACATTACTAAGAATGCCTCTTCCATGTGTTGTCTGGCAACACTCCCTCATCCCCACATGATGATAATTAAACAAAAATCTTACTTTAGATAATGGGAAGACAGAGAGATGTTTTTCTCTCAAGTTTCAGAAGACTCTGAACTTCCTGAAAACTCAGGCATACTACAGACTTTGGATTCAAGCGATCAGGAACTGTATTTGAAAAACCTATGCTGAGAATAAGTGTATGTGGGATATTCTATTATAATAGAGTCTTTTAACTGGATACATCTGTCTGGTGCGAGTGTTAGAATAATTAAAAAGGGGAACTGATGCACTGAGTCTATTTAGCAGAGCATTGCATGGCCAAAAGCAGATTCCAACAGAGCTGTAGAAGAGTAGAGCAAATGCTTTTGTGTCTTTTCTCAGCTTGCTCTAGATGAGGGTCATCTTGATTCAGAGATCATAGCTTTCTTATTAATAGTTTGATTTTTCTTTTGTGAATTCGACTCAGTTTTTCAAACTCACGTAAACGTTTGGTATCCATAGCTTCTTGTGAGAGTATGTGCCCAGATTTAACCCTCAATTGCACATAGCACCCCATTTATATGTTTTGAACTGGCCTTTTTATAATGTAATGCCCTCTAATTCCTTTGCTATAATAAATGGTGAGCAATCAACCTTTGCTCACCTTCTTCATATCACTTCTATCACATTGGCTCTTAAATTATCCTTTCTAATGGCTAAAAGGTCTACTGGCTTTGATATATCCAGACTGAGAAAGGAAAGCCAGAAGTGCATATAGTGTGGAAGATAAACCCATAGCAAGAATTTATGCAGCAGCACTGTGATGTTTACCATTTTGTTCTCTTTTTCTAATGATTCTTAATATTCAGTTTACTTTTATGATTATTGCTGAGTATGCACACACTGTTTTCATATCAAAGTTTATCACATCTCAGAGATGCTTCTTCTGGGTGGTATTAGCCATTGTGGAACCCATCATTTTCTACACAGAATTACTATTACATTTCCTTATATAAATATTAATTGATACTGTACTGAATTTCACCTTTGAGTTTATTGCCCAGTTCTTCAGCACTACAAACACTGCTTGCAACTCTTTGCAGAAAATTGTGAATTAAATTAATTATTTTAATCATCAAATTTAGCCATGGTGCTATTTCAACCTCCTGCTCCATGAGTATACTGAACAGTGTGGGCCTTAACAGAGAACTTTGTGGGTCTTTCTGGTAACTTCCAAGAAAATTGACTTTAAATTCTGAATATTATATTATAAATCCATATATTCAGGTATTCTATGCCTTTTTAAAAGAGTTTCTATCAGATTGCTCTGTATGGAAATAAGAATTATTAGTTTATAGCTCTCATAAGTCCTCTAAAAGATTGGGGACCCATATATCTATTTTGGCACTGTTGATTTTAATTGAAAAGTTATACCTCAGTGTGGCTCTACACCTCATGTAACTATTTCATTCTTTATTCCATTAGAATGCCTGGTTCTGGTATTACTGACTTGGTTACCATTCTTTTTGTTGTTGTTCTATAGCCTTTTCTGCTGGCATTTGGAGACAATTTAAGACAGTCTCTTACAAAGAGAAGCTCTAATGCAGAAACTTCTACAAGTCTGTTCTTGCAGAATGCAAATAATTCATTTTGGCTTTCTCATGTGGTTTGATCTTCTGAGTGCTCATTTTATACCTTGTTCATCTGTTGGCTCTACAGATTTTCTGGAAGGCTTCCTGTTTCTGATATTTTTCTTCTGATGTGGGCTAAAACATTCCTTATTTATAGCAGACAAAATCTGAAACACTTTTTGGCTCTTTGTAAGTAAACCTTAATCTCATCCATTTGTCTATTTCACCTTTTGATATATTTCTAAATGTATACTTTATAAAATGTAATGCATTGATATTTATTTCCTGCCTTGTCTGTAATGAGATTATACACTTGTGTTTACGATTAAGTTCTTATGTACAGCTTGACAGTACCAGCTACCACTTTGTATCATCAGAACAGCGCAAGTGATTGGTTGTTTTTCCAAAAGAGAAGTTCTGAACATGTTCATGGAAAGTATAGCAAAAAATAAATTAAAAAAAAAAAAAAAAGTCCATCTGCATGGTACAGTTGGGTGGGCAATATTACAGGTAGCAGAGTGGGTAAATCCTTACAGGAAGTAAGCATGTAATAAACATACTTAGATGAAGAAAATTTATAGCTAGGCCTTGTTAACATTGGCTGGCCAAGTGCCTAGGAGCACAGTCTTTGAACTAAGAGAAGAAAGAAAAAAAACCAAGATGCCTCTGCCATTTGCTATTTCTTTTAAGGATATCTAGTTCATAGGAATCAGAAAAGGTCTGTTGTGACACCAATGTCTGAGCCAAGTAATCTTACTGCTAAATGTTTGTTTGAAATTCTTGTATGACCTGTAAATAGTAAGTGTGATCTTACAGGTAGACAACGTGGTATAAATGGAGGGTTCAAATAAATTACATTTATTCTGTTCTATTCCATACCAGTTCACTTGTTAAAAGTGTTAACTTGACTTAGGTTATTCTTTTTTCACTACTGTATTCTGACATAAGAGCTTTTTAATCAGGCCTTTTGGGATCGTTCTTCAAATCTATTATTTTCATACTGATCTGCTTACAAAAAGCTCTGAACTGTGATTTTTGTTAAAATAAATGCTACACTGACTAGGTGGAGTTCAGTTCATTCATAACGTGTCATATATGCGAAACAATGCTTGTATGAATGAGTTACCTCATGATTAAAAGAGATGTTCTATATATCTTTTTCAGAGATAAAACTTCAATATACTGTGGAAATAAGAAAATTGCCTTTTTAATGAGAAACTGGTTTCTGATATACAAGATTATTAGCTTTGACCATCAAATATTTTGCCATGTACAGTCTCCTATCCATAACTGTCAGCAAAGGAAATGAATATCTTCATTTTGCCTCTGTGTTTTTGTTTTGTTTGTTTGATTTTTAATAATAAATATCCTGGTTTTATTTCATTGGTTAAAACAGTAGGAGAGCATAACGGTAAGGTTTCCTTTTCACAATGCCTTGTCTTGTAAACATAGCAGTATTAATGCTGACACCTAATGGTATCACTGTTAATATCTGAACATCACTGAATTCTCATTATTGATTTACCTTCACATTCACAGTGACATTGTAACAGTGAAAGAAATCAATAATTTATCTTTCTTAGTGGTTCCCATGGTGTATTTGGTCTCAGAGCTACCTAAACCATAACCATTAATACTGCAAGTTCAAATGAAGACACCTATACCATTGGTAACATTTGTAAAAAGAGAAATTAATTTAAGTTCACATGAGATTGAACAAAAAATGGGAGAGAACCAAGACTAGAAGATAAAAAGAATTCTTCAGATTGGTCTATTTTTTTCTACACATATCAACAAATGTGTAGAGTATTTTGTCAACCTATGACAAATAGGAAAATGTGAATTAAATGATGTTTTTACTTTTAGCCAGATATTTCCACATTTGTAGTTCAAACATGGAATGCACTAGCAGTAACACTTTGTTATTGTTTCTAAGTCAAAAAGAAGCTCTTTCACGTCTGTGACCAAATTCAGGCAAACAAGTAATCAAATTCTCATTTTAAAAAATGGAGAGATCCTTAGCTTCATGTGATCTGTGTCTGGTGCTTGCTTCAGCATAGATTTTTTTTTTTTTTTTTTTTTTTTTTTTTTTTGTCTGGAGTATTTCTGATGAAATCCTTAAGTCAGTGCCAATTATTTGGTGTGGATTCATTTCTGACATAAGCAATTTCTGACAGTCCAGCAGAATAGGGAATAAATTGATCCAACCCCTCCAGCTATCCATAAGTAAGTGGATACCTAATTGTCATACTCCCATTGTTTGTGGGACACCGATGTATTTGAGGAAAGGACTGGGTTTTGAGTTTAAAAAAATCACATACACAGAACTATTAGCAACAATAACAAAAATCCCATTATGAAGGCCAATTAAATGGTCATGGTAACAGCACATGAGGTTCACTAGCTTTTTCACAGATACCAACATCTGATTATGACAGGCAGTACTTCTTTCCTAGCAAGATAAGGGTTGACTCTGGCATGTTTCCAAACAGGTTTTGAAGACTTCATAGCCTTAGCTTGGGAGATCGCTTTCGTAATGGTTTAGCTGTTGATTTTGAAATCTTTCTTAATGTTTGGCTACAGCGGTTTTCTATTCTATTTGCACTCAATTGCCCTACCCATTTATGCCAGACTAATGCTAATGACACATGTAATGGAAGTCCTGTAGCTGGTAGCTATTCCAGATGCAGAATAATTGTAATGTAATGAATGTACAGTGGGACAGTACAAATACCATTAAAGTTTCCAAAATATTACACAGCTTACATATGGTTTTGGGGACAACAGCCAATGATCCAAAGAAAAAAAACTGGCTGCAGATGTCAGAGCATTTTTTTTCTGAAAAGTAAAAACAACAATTGCATATTTTTTCATGTTTCACAGAGCACAGACTGTCTTGCAATTGAAAAACTTTTTCACAGGATCTCACGTAGTAAAGCGGACCAAATTAAACTTATCTTCTGAAAAAAGAATAAAGGAGTGAAATTGTGGTATGTGGATTCAGTCCTTGGTTTTTAAGAACTTGGGAATTTGCCAGTGATGTGTATGTATTGTGCCTGTCTGGATGCATTATGTGTGATCTGTCTTCAGGAAAAAGAACCTTCTGGTTCTCATGAAGCATTCCTTGGTTGATCCTTGAAATAGGACAATAGGACAGTGCTTGTTACTACTTGAAAGAAATCATATTGTAAGGATAACACTTCAGTACTTAAAAATACCAAAGTTTGCATTCATGCGCTCTGCCACAATTCATACCTGATGCCACAGTCTGTTTGACTGCCTGCATCAGGATACTCACAGAATGTGTGAGCTCTCCACTTCTGGGCATTGGCTTCTGAAGCACTTGAGAAGACTGCAGTTATGATTTTGGTTTCACTTGCATTTCCTTGATGGCTTTTGATGTAGTTTCTACTCTGAGAGTGGTAGGATGGCAGTTGTTGCATTCATTGGCCATGTCCTTAGTGGTGAGCGCATGGGTTCTGAAAGATCTTTGAGGAGGTGCTGATGTCATGGCTTGTAAGGTGTTCTCAGCACTCCTGCAGCTGCGAAGGCTGTAGACAAATCCTTAGAAAGTTTGGCAGAGGTTTTGTGGATACTAACTCATATGACTAAAGAGCTCTTTCATTACTTTTGGGAGAAGCTATTACATAACGGCAACCTTTTTGTTGTGTTTGACCATTTTTGCTATTTTTCATCAATTCTTACCTTTTTTTTTTTTTTTTTCTTTTCCAGACAACTGTATTGTTGTAACCATGTGTTTTGAAGTCATCTTTTTTCTGACTTCTCCTGTGCTGCAAATAATCTAAAAGTATAAGATAAATTACACTGTAGTCTTCTTTCTTTTAATGGTGTCATCTTGAAGTTTTCTTTTCCCCCCCTCACCTGTGCTTGACATCCATATGTGGTATGGGCACATATTTGCAATCGCCAATTCTGACTATTTAGAAAAACATTATGAATTAGAGGCCAGAAAAACAATTTGAATACTTGCATGCAAATTATGAGGTCATCTCTTTGCTTGCTTTTGGCACAGACTGTTTCATTTGGGTGTAGTAGAACCATCAATGATATAATTCTGTTCCTGAAGATATTATTTAGGGCCAAAAAAACCCGCCCCCAAATGGTTTCTATTCATTTTCTCTTAGTCAAGGACACAAGGGAAATAAATGATGTCAGGCTGAATTGAAGAATTAAAAATATGTTCATTTTAATGGATCCTTAGTATACATGCACACACAAAGACAGAAACATTCTTCCTTGTTCTTATATTTAATCCTGAACAAAAAAGGATGTGTATATCTTATACTTTATTATGGTTAGTAAGATGTGACAAGATTTCTGGAGATGAATTTCTCATGTTTAAGCTTCTTTTGGGAATCTAAACCTTTCTATTCTTTGCTTTTCATTTTTGAATGCTCTCTTGTAAGCCTAGAAAGGCCTTCCTTTTCAATGTCCTCTTGGCATGCAATTCATCTTAACAGTTTCTTTCTGCTACAGCTCTTGGCTCCTTTTTGGCTTTGGTACATCTGAATTTTCTCTTTCACATGTACCCTCACCACGTTGGTGATCCACGCACCTTTCCGCATGCTTTAAGACTTAGCACAGAGGGTTGGTGCACCCCACTACTAACAAGTGCTGCTCAGCCCTCTTCTCAGCGTAGGTGATGTTGTGTTGCTAACCAAGCAAGTGTTCCTATGTTCCTGTTGTTGAGATTTTCCGTTTTTTTTTCTTTTTCTTTTTTTTTTTTTTTTTTTAAATACTTTTATTTTGTGCATATGAAAGCATACCAACGGGCGTTACCAAGTTCTGACTCCCCTCACTGCTGTTTTCCACAGCTGCCCACTTAGGTACGGTGTCCGCGTGCTTCAGCAACTCTCTGTCCACGCCGGAGCTGGGCAGGGGCCTTTCTTTTAAGGTGTTATGATGGGGCATCGGCTCTCCCTGCGCGGGGCCATGGCATTGCAGGCGCACTTGACCCAAAAGCATTAACGAGGGCAGGGCCCAGCCCCGTGCTCCAGGGACGCTCACGGCTCGGGGCTGTCCCCCGACGCTGAAGGGGGCTCGGGCCAGGCCCAAGCGGCCGGCTGAGAAACAGGAGAGGAGGAAGCAGGGAAGAGGGCAGCGGTGCCTCCGACCTCTGCCGCCGCTCCCGTCCCTCCCGGGGGCGGCGCCATCGTTCCCCCCACCCCGCTGCCCCCTCCTGGGCCTCGTCGGCCGCCGTCCCAGGTGAACGCGTATCCCTCCGCCGTGGCCGCCCCCACCGCCGTAGTCGCGGCCGCGCAGTCCCCGGATGGAAACTGTTATGGCCGCCGACAGCGCCGCGCCGGGCCGCGGGGACGGGCGAGGTAACACCGCT